>NW_026111828.1:10000-12500 GCF_024679095.1 Eriocheir sinensis
TTTTTCTTCTCTTAGTCTGAAACTTCACTTTGTTAACTTTTACATTCTCTCTTAAAACTAGAAACACTCCTTCTCTTCCGCATATTCTTCCTCAACCTCCATTCCTCCTCCTCCTCCTCTTTCTTCTCTTCCTTTTTCTCTTCCTCCTCGACGTCTGTTTTCCCCTCACCCAACTCATTCCTTCCTATCCTTCTCATCCTTCTTCGCTTTCTCATCCTTTTCTTCGTCTTCCTCCTCCCACTTTTCTTACTCTTCCTCCTCCTCTTCTTCATTTACTTTTTTCCTTTCTTTTTCTTCCTCCTCAGCTTCCTCCTCGATGTCTGTATTTCCCCCACCTAATACCTCCTTATCCTCCTCTCCCTCTTACTCTTACTTCTCTTCCCTCTCCTCTTCCTCTTTCTCGACAGTCTCTTCCCTCTCCTCTTTCTACTCCCTCTCTTCCACTTCCTCCAACACCTCCTGTACATTTTAGTGGCTTAAACCAGCTTAAACAAGCTTCATGGCGGCAGGGTAAAAATAATTAAAATTTTTGCCTCGCCAGGAGCTTCACTATGAGGCGGAGGTGCAGCCACGTCATGCAGGAGCCATATTCCTTTAGTTTTCCCTCGCCTCACTCTTCCTTCCTTCCTTCCTGCCTGCCTTCCTCTCTTCCTTCCTTCCTTCCTTCCTTAATCCTTTTTTTCTCCCTTCCTTCTCTGTCTTTATCCCCTCTTTCGCTTCTGTTGTTTTTCTTTTGACTCACTTTTCCTTCACTCCTTCCTTCCTTTCTTCCTTTCTTCCTTCCTTCCTGCCTTCCTCTCTTCTTTCCTTCCTTCCTTCCTTCCTTAATCCTTTTTCTCCTTCCTTCTCTGTCTTTATCCCCTCTTTCGCTTCTGTTATTTTTCTTTTGACTCACTTTTCCTTCACTCCTTCCTTCCTTTCTTCCTTCCTTCCTTCCTGCCTTCCTCTCTTCTTTCCTTCCTTCCTTCCTTAATCCTTTTTTCTCCTTCCTTCTCTGTCTTTATCCCTTCTTTCCTTCTGTTGTTTTCGTTTGACTCTCTTTTCCTTCACTCCTTCCTTCCTTTCTTACTTCCTTCCTTCCTGCCTTCCTCTCTTCTTTCCTTCCTTCCTTCCTTCTTTCCTTTCTTCTTTTTTCTCCCTTCCTTCTCTATCTTTATCTCCTCTTTCGCTTTTGTTGTTTTTCCTTTGACTCACTTTTCCTTCACTCCGTCCTTCCTTTCTTCCTTCCTTCATTCCTTCCTTTTCTATCATTATCAGCTCCTTCGTTGTCTTTCGCATTTTTCTTTCTTTGCCTCACGCTTTTCTTCGCTCATTACACTCTTCCTTCCTTCCTTTCTTCCTTCCCTCATTTATTTATTTCCTCCTCCCTTCCTTCCTTCCTTCATCTCTTTTTCTCCTCTTCTCTTTCGTTTTAATATACTTCTATTTACCTTCTTTTCCCATCCTTTCTTTCCTCCTTTCCTTCGTCATCATTATCTCTTCTTTTGCTTAAGCTGCTTCTTTTTTTCCCTGGTTTTTCCTTTACTTATATTTTCTGAACATTATATTTTCATAACTTTTCCTTTTCTGATAAGTTTTCTTTCCTGACCTTGACGTTTCAGGAAAAATAAATACGTTCATGAATATATAAACTAACATGCGCACACACATACATACATACATAACAGACGAGGGAAGCATACAGAGAGAGAGAGAGAGAGAGAGAGAGAGAGAGAGAGATGGGATCGTTACCCCCAGGAAGTGGATCTGTAGGTGTGGTTCGCATTAAGGAATCCGCGAGGTGGGTGGCGTCAGGTGAGGCTCAGGTAAACTGCTATTAATAAACACACCTGGCCGGGCAAGAGGCCGGGGGGAGAGAGAGAGAGAGAGAGAGAGAGAGAGAGAGAGAGAGAGAGAGAGAGAGAGAGAGAGAGAGGATTTTTCTCCTCTCTCTCTCTCTCTCTCTCTCTCTCTCTCTCTCTCTCTCTCTCTCTCTCTCTCTCTCTCTCTCTCTAATCCCGTCAAGGTGTGCCTGGACGTAACTACCTCATTTTCCTTCCCATTTATTGTCAATTTGCAAGTTTAGAGTGACGTCAACACCTTACTTTGACCATACGCTCTCTCTCTCTCTCTCTCTCTCTCTCTCTCTCTCTCTCTCTCTCTCTCTCTCTCTCTCTCTCTCTCTCTCTCTCTCTCTCTCTCTCTCTCTCTCTCTCTCTCTCATCGAAGCGGCGTAATATCCGCGTTTGCGTTAGGGGATGAAGGCGGCGGCATTGCATTATTGTCATCAAGCCACGAGTAATTGAGGCGGGATGTTAGACTAAGCAAGGTGGCGGCGGCAACTTGGGTGACGATGGTGGTGGTGGCAGCGAGGGCGGTGGTGGTGCTGGTGGTGGTTTCGTCGTTCTCAGAAGACTAATTGTTGTTATTCTGATGCTCTGTTTTGACCTGTCAGCCCACGTCACCGCGCTCTAACCTTGTAATCTTGCGTTGAGTGGGTGAAAGAGACGCAGAGGAGGAG
>NW_026111828.1:17500-37500 GCF_024679095.1 Eriocheir sinensis
CTACTCCCATTTTTTTTTCTCAGGATCCTCAACTTGTTCCTTCTCGTCCTCCTCCTCTTACTCCTCCTCCTCCTCCTCCTCCTCCTCCTACTCCTCCTCCTCCTCCTCCTACTGCTGCTGCTTTTTCCCTTATTACTGCACCACCTTTTTTTATATGTCCCCTTACTTTCCTCCTCCTCCTCCTCCTCCTCCTCCTCCTGGAATGGTACAAGTTGTGACAGTCATGGCCTCGGGCTGGACCGGAGGGGTGCAGGAACGAAGGTTATTTTCTTGATTATTCCTGCTTGCTGGCGTCAGGGGAGAGAGAGAGAGAGAGAGAGAGAGAGAGAGAGAGAGAGAGAGAGAGAGAGAGAGAGAGAGAGAGAGAGAGAGGCTAATTGATCGAACAGGAGGAAAATATGTTGTTGTTTTTAATTATGGATTATTAAGATTTTTCCCGGTTTTTATTACCCATTTTTTTTCTTTTATTATTATTTTCTTCATCTCTTCCTTCTCCTTCTTTCCTCTTCTTTTCTTCATTCTTGGGTTTTCATTTTTTTTTCTTTTACTTCTCGGTCACCGTTTCCACTCTTTATCCTTTTTTACTTTCCAATCTTTTCATCTGCTTTCGGTCTTTATCATCGTTTCCGTATTTCCCTCTTCTCCTCTCTTCTCTGCAACCATTCTTTTCTCCTTCCTTTCCTTTCATTCTCTCCTTCACTCCCTCTCTTCCTCGTCTCCTCCTCCCCTCTCTCCATCTCTTCCCCTTCGTCCCTTCCTTCCTCTCCCTCTCTCCCGCCCGGTGCATGCGTGATTTAAGCAGAAGAATGAGTGATGTCTCTTCCCGATGTTCACACACTCATAAAATCCTCAACTACACCACTAATAAGATCGGTCTTGGGCCCCCTCTCCCTCCCCCTTCCCCACCCCCTTCTCTCCCTTCCCCCCTCCTTCCTGCCGTTGCCATCTTTCTTCCTCCTTCTGGTCTTCTTTCTCCTTCGTTTATCATCATCTCGCTCTATCCCTCCTTTTCTCCAGGTTCCTCTTCTTTGCTCTAGAATCTATATATTTTCTCTCACCTCTCTCTCCTTCTTCTTCTCTCTCAGGTTTCTCCACTTCCTTTTTCTTATCCTGTTCCCTGTCTTAAACTTCCCCCTCCTCCCTTTCATACACTCCTCCGCCCCATTTCTCCTTTCCTCCTCATCCACATTCTACCACTTCATCATTCCTTCTATTCCTCCCCGTCTCTCCTCCTCCCTCCCCCGTCCGTCCTCCCTCCCGAAGGAGTAAGAGGACTGGACGCATGCCAACTGCCTTCTGCGTTTGTGACTGGAGCGGGGCGGCGCGGGACGAGGCAGAGAGGAGGGAATGGCTAGGGTGGAGTTGGGAGGGGAGAGGATGAATGTAGAGAGCTCTGATGGGTAGAATGAGAGTTAAGGAGAGAATGAAGGTGTTGGAGAGAAGGATCTGTTGGGGCAATGGAGGTAAGGTCATATGATGTGAATGGGAGTGATGGTATGGATGGGGTAAGAAATGGTTGTAGTGGGATGGGATAATGGGCGTGATGGGGCGAGACAGTATGAGGTAGGAATGGTTAGGGAATTGTTGGGGTTGGAGGTTGACATGGGGGTAGTATATGAATGGGTTTAGAAAGCTGGGGTTGAATCGGTAAGGATGTTGTGTGGTGGGGAGATGGGGTGAAAAAAGGTATACCGGGAACAATTATTAAAAGGAGGGAAAATATGGTTTGAAAAGAGAGGGAAAACACAGAAATTTGAGAAGAAAAGGATAAACAGAAACAAGAGAAGGTCCTTAGTATATTCACATAATAGGATGAAAAATATAAGGATGAGAAAGTATAATCAGGATATAGGGGAAAAATAAAGTAGGAGAAAGTGAAAATGAAAAGAAAAGAGAAAAGGAGATGATGGAAAAGGTATAGATGGAAGAAGAGATGAAAATATTTTGTCAATTCCAAGCAGAAAAGTGTTGAAAAAAAAGGAATTAGTCGATAAAACAGGGAGAAGAATACAAGAGGGATTAGGTGTAGGGTGAGGAGAAGGAGGGGAAAAAATGAAAAGGGAATAAAAGAATAAGAAAGTAAAATAAGCAATAATATAAGAGGTCGTAGGAATCTAACCAGGTGGGAAAAAAAAGAGAATAGTAACAATCATACCTCTAAAAGTAGAAGATCCATAAATAACCTTCAAATTAACATGAAACCACTCGCCAACGACATCAAACCAGGAAAAACAACCACCCAAACAACGCACACCATTTTCAACACAGAGTACGTACAGGTTTTCCTACTGCCATAAAAAGAGAAGCGGCAGAACAAAACAAAACACGAAGAGCAAAAAACACAAGTATAAAAAGACCAAAGAGAGAGAAAGAAAGAGAAACAAGTCCAGGTCCGCCGCGTTCGAGTATTCGTCAGCCGGAATCTCAGCTCGGGCGTCATTAGCGATTCTCTCTGCCGCGTTCCTTTTCTCTCCCGCGAATTTAGGTGACTGCGAGAATTATGCGTAGTTTTGCGCGGCCGTAAAAACGCTTGCAACGCTCAATTTTAAAGCAGCGGCCGACGATAAACGCCAGAATTACGAGTTGCTTGCGGTTACCTCGAATGCTACTTAAGAATGACGCCGAGGAGCCATTGCGGGAGAAAACGAGTGTGTAATGAGGCGCCGAGAGGGAGACTACGCTGAACCCGCCGTGCCTCGTGGAAAACCTTAACACCCGCTCTTTCTCTCGCTCTCTCTCTCAGCTCCAGGCCCACATCAGCCACAGAGCAAGCAGTAAAGGTATAAATTTGGCCAATCTAGCCCCGCCACTCCGACCCAGCCCCATATACCCTCTCTAATTGGCTGTTAATTACCATTTAGAACTGTCAGCGCCGTCCTGCCTCCCGTCCATACCTCACTGACAGTTCCAGACACTCCACGCCACGGCACTCTCACCCCAAGAGCACAAGGACTTAGGAGCGGGAATCCTTAAGTATGAAGTCCAAGTGACGTTTGAAATGTTACAGCCCTGACGGAGGCGCTGTAGGACTCCCCGGCGGTCTTTGCATTGAAGGATTTTAACCCCTGCGTCCTGGGCCTCAAGGGTGGGAATGTTGTCTTTTGAATTGACGGGTCTTGGGAGTGTGTGGTTTGGATGTGCTATTACTAAAGGAAGGAGGAGGAGGAGGAGGAGAAGGACGGGGTGTTGTGGGGTTAGGCAGACGTGGGTCGGCTGGATCGATGAAATTGTGATTGTTTAATTGTACGTGAATTCTGGACCGACCGCCTCCCCCTTTCTCTCTCTCTCTCTCTCTCTCTCTCTCTCTCTCTCTCTCTCTCTCTCTCTCTCTCTCTCTCTCTCTCTCTCTCTCTCTCTCTCTCTCTCTCTCTCTCTCTCTCTCTCTCTCTCTCTCTCTCTCTCACTGATTAATTCTGTGGGTTTTAGCTTGTATTCAGGACCAGCTGGTGTTTCTTCATTTATATTCATCTATATTCATTCATTTATTCATGCGTGGCCCTGAATTTCGTTTTATATTAGTTGATGTTGTGAAGGACGAGCCGCGCAAAGTTTCAGTATGTATTTCTCTCACGTTAGTTTTCAGTGAGTATTTCTATCTGACCGAATGTTGTGTTTGAGTTATTATGTGTGTGTGTGTATGTGTGTGTGTGTGTGTGTGTGTGTGTGTGTGTGTGTGTGTGTTCAGTATGTAACAGTGTGAAGCTAGAATGCAGAAATATTGGTTATTATATCAGTGAGTAATTATACTTTCTCTCTCTCTCTCTCTCTCTCTCTCTCTCTCTCTCTCTCTCTCTCTCTCTCTCTCTCTCTCTCTCTCTCTCTCTCTCTCTCTCTCTCACAACACACACACACACACACACACACACTTTATTTTTACCTATTTTCACCTCAATTACACACGCTAAACAAAACACTAGAAACACAAGAATAACCTCCCCCCCCCCCTCTTAACCCCCCCCCCCTCCCACACACACACACACACACTAAGAAAGACTAACACTTCGCACGCTGGCTCCACGATCACCTCAAATCAGGGTTCATGTCACCGAGTTTCTCCTCCACTCCACCTGATTGTCTCGGGTTACCTGGGCGGCCACACCTGTACGGGCACCTCAGACTTGGCGCCCACACGAGTAAAGGAGGAGCAAGGAGAGAGAGAGGAGAGAGAGTAAAGGGGGGGGTGAGAGGAAGGATGAGGGAAGTTGGTTGGGGGATAAAGAGGGACGTAAGAGGGGGAAGGAGCAAAGGGTGAAAGGGAAGAGGAAGGTGATGAGGGAGAGAGGAAGGAGGAATAGAAGGGATGTGGGCAAGGTGGTTAGGGATGTATAGAGACGGTAAAAGGTATAGGGAGGGGATAAGAGGTTGGGGAAGGTGGAAGGGAACAAGTGTTAGACAGGGAGAGGAAGGGGATGAGGGAGAGAGGGAGGGAGTAAGGGGGAAAAAAGGAAGGGATGAGGGAGAGGTAATGGGGGTAGCTGAAGGGGATATGGAGGGTCGGTAAGAGGTATAGAGAGAGGGGGATAAGGGTTCGAGGAGAGGGGAAGGGTAGGAGGGAGGAGGGGAAGGGTAGGAGGGAGGAGGGGAAGGGAGAGAGAAGGGGGTGAGGGAGAGAGGGAGGGAGAGGGAAAGAGGCAGACGTCAAGACCACCCAACGCCCTGTCTAAATGCTCTTAATGTGTCACCTGCAATTAACGCTTCAGATCACCTGGGTGAGAGAAGTGAGAGAGGGGGAGAGAGTACGGGGGAGGGAGGAGGGGAGGGAGAGGTTGAGAAGCAGGGGAGTGCGAAAAATCTGTGCAGGGAATAAGTGACAGGATGAAATTAGAAATGAGATGGAGGATTAAGAAAATAAATCACCAAACGCCATATTCAATAATGGATGTAATCGTTAGGGATGAGAAGAAAAATATTTAAATTGAATGGAAAGTAACTGTGAGAGTCGAGAGAACGCGATGCATCAAACAAGCGATTGAATGATAGTGGAATACTATCGAATGCACTCATACAGTAAGTAGGCAAAGTTTCAAAAGATTATCTCAAAATAAAATCTTCATATCGTGGCATTAAGTTTACATTATGGAAAGCAAAAAGGAGGAAAAGGAATAAAAACGATGACAAAAATAAGATCAGAATGAGGAAGAGGATAAATGGTTGAGAAAAAAAACGAAAAAAGAAAGCAAGTGGAATAGGAACAAACATAATAATGCCTGGGAAACTGATAGCAGGTAGAGGAAAATGAGGAAAGGAGAAGAGGAAAAAGAAGAACAATGAGCATAGGAATTAATCAATGAAAAAAAAGCTAAGTGTGGTCTTAGGGAGACAATAACAAAAACAAACTAGCAATGTAGTGAGAAACATAAATAGGTAGACCAGGAAAAAGGAGAGGAAACGAAAAAGAAAAGGAAAAGGAGGAAAGTAGAGGAAGAAAAGAAAGTGTGAAAGTACAGTAATAAATGAGGAGGAGGAGGAGAAGGCGCAGGAGGAAGAGGAGAAAGAAGTAAATAAATAAAAGTAAGAGGAGGAGAAAGAAATATAAAAGCTGAAGGAGAAGACGGAACGAAGGTGTACAAGAAGGAGGAGACGACGCATGAACAAGAAAGTACAAATAGAGTAAGCGGAGAAGGAGAAAGAACTGGAGAACCTGAAGGAGAAAACGGAACGAAGAAAGAGCATAAGAAGGAAAAGAAGAAGGAGGAGGCGGAGGAGGGGAAGGAGGTAATGGCAACAAAGGTACCTGGCGTGGCTACTACTGGGCGCTTTGTAAACAGTTTGTCCTTATCACCGGCCTACACTCCCCCTTGGCAAACACACCGCCGCCACGCACACCCCTAGCGGCATTTTTCACCCTCCTTTCTCTCTCTCTCTCTCTCTCTCTCTCTCTCTCTCTCTCTCTCTCTCTCTCTCTCTCTCTCTCTCTCTCTCTCTCTCTCTCTCTCTCTCTCTCTCTCTCTCTCTCGCCCATGATATACTAGTGAATAAATGTGCGTAAGGTAGGAATATAGGAGTAGTTTTGAGATAATTATGAGCATTAACTTTTGGAAGGTAAGCGTGGAACGAACAGATTTAGTGATGGTGATGATAAAGATGATGATGATGGCCGTGGTGGTGGTGGTGGTGATGGTGGTGGTGGTGGTGGTGGTGGTGCGATGGTGTAAGGAAATGGAAGGAGTGCCATGCTATACTGTGTTAAATAACTAAAAAAAAAAAAAAAAAAAACATGGAATATGAAAAATGAAAACTGATGGCTACAATGTAAAAAAAATTATCAACATCAACCTTTTTATAGCATTCTTCATATTTATACATTAATATAATTCTTTTTTTCTTATTATCTGCAACCCTATGACGTGTACGGTAGCCGACTATCAAGCGTGAAAGATGAGAAGAAGTAGAAGCACAAGGGGAGGAGGAGGAGAATAAAGAGGAGGAAAACACTGACGGAAGGCTCAAAACTCCATCAAAGAGGGTCATTTGTGTTTTATGTGGCATTTAGTCCCCTTCCAGAGGTACTTTTGAGAGGGATGCGCGGGGTGGTGAAGAGGGTTGGATCTCACTATGGCAAGAAATGAATTACGTGAAGAATGAAGAAAGAAAAGAAGAGAGAGAGAGAGAGAGAGAGAGACGCCAACAAACAGAATCGGATGCCATAATAAAACAAGAGAGGCAACAAAAGCGAAAACAAGGAAAGTGTAATGTGAGAACACACACACACACACACACACACACACACACACACACACACACACACACACACACACACATCTCGTGTATGTGGCTGGCTTTTTCTTACGAGAGAGAGAGAGAGACAGAGAGAGAGAGAAAGTGCATCGTGAAGGGGAATGCGTCAAGGTTTTTAAGTAAGTTGAAACTCTCCCTGATGATTCTTATTACGAGAGAGAGAGACTCACTTTCGTTGTACAAACATTTCGCTCACACATACACACACACACACACACACACACACACACACACACGTACACCTTATATGACTCCCCTTTCCTCCATAACTATTTCCTTCCTCCTTCCTTCCTTCCTTTCCTCCCCTCCTTCCCTCCTTCCTTCCTTCCTTCCTTCCCTCCCCTTCCTTTCCCTGTTGTTGCCCACCTCATAAACCCCGCACCTCATCCTTCCTCCCCTCGCCTATCCCCTACAGACCTCACTGAGAGAGCTCCTACAGCCATAAATAGGGTGGAAGTTAACATTACCAGCCACAGCAACAGTCGTCTTCATGCGAAATGCTGCAAAATAAGGAGAGAGAGAAATAGGCACTGGGAGGGTGAGGAATTGGGAGCTTTTGAGGAAGGATGTGGAGGATAAGTAAAGTGAGATACCATTTTTTTTTCTTTTCTGTTTCTTTTTTCAATATATTATAGTTTTAGGCGTCTTCTAAGAACGCCTTTTACTTGTATGTCTGTGTTTACCTGTTTGTCGGTCTCCATAGAAACCAACTTTTTTTCATCTCGTGTATACCTCTGCTTCTTACCACAGGCTTCGTAAAAACAGGTCATAGGTATTGCTACAGAATCACAAGGGGAAAGGAGAGAAAGGGAAGAGGAGGAGAAGGGGAAGGTGTGGAGGGAGGGAATAGGCCAGCAGGTGAAAATGACGTTAAGTAGAGGCCTATTGTGGTGTGATCTTGGTGAGGGAAGGAAACAGAGGGAAGGAGCAAGAGGGAGAGGGAGAGAATCGAGGTTACGTAAGTGAGCGGAAGGGGAATGGAAAGGCCGCTAGAGAGAGAGAGAGAGCGAGAGAACAGAGGGACGTGAGAGGGGGGATCGTGGATAAAAGAGAGACAAAAAGGGAATAGGATTGGCAGGGGGAATGAGTTTTAGGGAGAGAGATATTGGGAAGGTAAAGAATTAATCAGATCGTGGTTACTGAGAGAGAGAGAGGTATGCTACAATCTGCTTTAGATTGGGCCATTACCTCCATCCCTCCCTAAGCAGATTACGATAATGAACTAGATATGAGTTCCCGTATTCTTATGATTGACCTATCGGCTTAATATCACTCACCCACCCACCGCACACACACACACACACACACACACACACACACACACACGGGGATACATAATAATTGGGGCTTAAAGAACTCTACATATATTTTTTTTCATACGTTTTTTGTTTTCTTATGCTGATGCACTTATTCGAGAGCAGACAGTTTTTTTTTTTTACCTTAAAGTCGGAAATAAAAATAAATTGTGGTAAAAAAGAAAAAAAATTGATCAAAGTATCTACATAACGTTATAGTAAGATTACAATTAATATATCCAAGGATCAAGATTGCAGATAATTGGCGCACCGAACATCACCAATTGTGGGGTACAAACTTGGCGGAGGGAGTGTTTTTGTGCCTCGAGTGGCGGTAGTGGACTAAAGAGTAGCCTATCCGGATTTTTTTTCCTTTTTTTTATTTATAAATGATCCACAAGACATCCTGAAGTTAAATCAAAGTATGTGCTTATCTTTGTATTCATTCATACACACACTGGTAATATTCATGTGGTGTCATTCACTTAATTGAGTGAAATTCTATTGTGACAGTCACAAATTTGTCACTAGTAAAATTGAAAGTAGTAATGTAAGTTATGCCTCCATGAAATATACATAAATAGATAAATATGAAAGCTCACGAAGTCACAATAAGTGACATCAGCAGCTTTGCGCAGTAAAAATATACTTATTTAAGGTATCTGGTACACGCAAAATGGCGTGCGGTGTTACTGTTGTTCTGTTGTTTATTCAATGTTCTGTTCAAGAAAAAGAATACTCACACTTTTAGTTAGTTTTCGGTTATAAGGATTCGTTGCGAAATACAATTATAACATTACCGCCTGTAAGTTAGGAAACGTACTGAATCCCGGATCGGCTATGGTGATGTTAGGTGCGCCTATTAAAACAGATTCCGATAGCTAGGGAAAAAACAATGCATATTTGAGTTCCACAAACATACAAAATTCAGTAACAGGGACGCCACAAAGTATAACAAATCACATTCACACACCATTAATAACCAACTACCGGTCCCTCTTATCACCTGTTACAAAGACGAAAACAATGGCATTTAAAACTCTAACCATCTACTAACACCACCAAACGAGGAAATAGGTACTGAAACAACAACAACCAATTAAACACCAGAAACCACCTCTAAAACACACACATACAAAAAATCATCTACGAAACCTAATCATTCATTTCCCTGCATTCTGTTCTCTTACAGCAGGAAGCAAGAGAGACCACTATTGTTATCTCGACCACCACCACCACCACCACCACTTCCCCCTCCCAACAGCCATCACCCCCCCCCCCCCACACACACACACAAACACACACACACACCACCACCACCACCACCGCTACTCTTCCGCTTGCCCGCCCAACCATCCATACATCGGCATCTATTTGGAATATTAGTCGTCGAGCGAGGCTATTGTGCACGGTGCATTATCCTAAGCTCGCAGCCACACCGGGGAGGAAGGAGGAGGAGGAGGAGGAGAACACAAGCGGGTCGGAGCGTGGACTGAATGGGGAGGGCTGGAAGGCAATAGGGTGGTCTGTGTGGGTGGGGAAAGACGATGGGGTGGATGGGGGTACGTATAAGTGGGTGGATGCATGGGTAGGATAAGTGGGATGGGTGACTCGGGTATATATTGGGGTAGGTAGATAGGTGGAAGAGTAGAGAGGGGGGTAGAAGCGGATTGGGTAGTTTTATGTGCATCAGGGTTAGTGGAGGGCTGTCTAAGAGTGAGTGTGTTAGGGGGATGGATGGATGGATGGGTGGATGAGAGGGATGAGAGGTTATATAGGTGTGTGCGTGGATGGGGCGGTTCTCTGGGGGGGGGGGGGGGGGGTGGACGAGTGGATAGGGTGGTTTTGAAGGTGGGGTGGGTGGCTGTGTTGGCCGCGCCGGTCTTCCCGCATTGTGGAGACGCCCAACAATGGTCCCGCGGCCGCCATTGTGTCGCGGCTTTTGTACACGAACGCCAAGTGGTCGCGGCGGCCACTCCCTTGATTATGAAGACTCCTTTATGTATTGTGGCGGCGCGGGGAGGGGAGAGGGGAGCTAAAGGGAAAGGAAGAACTGAGGCGGAGGTAGAGGGGAAGAAGGAGAAAGGGGGAAAAGGGGGCGGAAATAGAGGGTGGGAGAGGGAGAGAGAAGAAGGAAGCAGAGATACAGGTGAAAGGAGAATGATAAAGGAGAGAGGAGGAGAAGAGGGAACGAAACCGAAGGGAGAAAGAAAGAATAGAAAGTCAAGAAGCCAAGGAAGGACAGGGACGGAAGTGGAGAGAGAGAGAGAGAGAGAGAGAGAGAGAGAGAGAGAGAGAGAGAGAGAGAGAGAGAGAGAGAATCATAACTTGGTATATACGTAAAACAAGTAGTAAATCTAACAAATGCCTAATCAAAGAAGGACCCATTAAAATAAAAGGTGAAGTGAGTAATGAGTGGCACCTCCTTTTCTATTTTATTAGGTACTGGTTCCGATCTCACGTACATTTGCCCAAGTTTACGTAAATGGCGGTAAAATAGATTGGCTGCACTCCACCTTCACATACTGGTAACTAGCGGAGGATTATCAGAGCACCGATTGAAACTTTGCTAATCGTGAAGAGTGGGAAGGTGGGGGGGTGGTCAAAGAGAGGGTGGTGGGACCAGGAAAAGGGGAAGGGGAGTGAGGTATGATCTGGTAATTGTAAGGACTTTGAGTGGAGGAGGTGGGGAAGGGGTAGATGAAATGGACTGAGGTATAAGAGGTCATGGTTTGGGTTGAGGCGGAGGCGGACGCGGAGGCGGGGGGGGGGAGGTTGTATTGACCGAGGCCGAAGTAATCAAGTGTGGGTCATTCCGTGCGTGTGACCCCTCAAAGCCCCTACTAACGTCTGTTTTTAATTGGTGAACATTAGCCCTTGGGGGATGAACACACACACACATTAGTTCGGTACTTAAACCTTAACATTATTTACTTTCTTTCAAATGTAATAGATTTAAGTAAGGTGTAATTGTGTACAGAAAGGATGTATACTACCTACTCAAACCTCCATTATTACTTTTTCTCAGCATTGTAAATAAACAGTACAGAGAACTTCAAACGAGCGGGAGTGGCGGACTGGTTCACGGTTTCAGAACTGCTTCACTGTGTTGGGTTCAGGTTCTCAAACACTGATTCACTCACCTCAACTTGTCTCCGGCCCGAGGAAGGAGCGCCAGTGCGACTGTTTTGGCTGCGGCAGCGAGGTGTGGCTTGGCGGGATCTGGTGAACTGTCTGGAGGTGTGGTCCGTGGTGCTGAGGGAGGAAGCGGCCGTGTAGTCAAGGAAGGTAAGTTATATATGCAGGTGGATGGCTGGAGTGAACGTACCATTGCTGAGATTGTTGTCTGTTTTAGCGTGGAAGATGTGGAGTGCGTAATGATGGTGATGGTCGCGTGATTGTTAGGCGTTTATAATGGTTGTTTCAGTTGCTGAGTATATGGTTGGAGGGTACGTGGCTGTTTGAGATTAAATTATTGTGGCGTGAGTCTTTAATGATTTGTTGAGTAATTAAGAATTAAGATAATGGTTACTTCACGTGCATGGCTTAAGGGTATGTAGCTGTTTGACAGTTAGGTTGTGGCGCGAGTTTCCTGATGGTTTGTTGAAGAATAAGTATGTCATCGTCGTTACCGATTGTTTCTTGCACGTGTATGGCTGGTGTGGACGTCGTGTAGTGTCATTTGGTTGGTTGGTTGTGGCGTGAGGAATGTAACTATGAATTACTGGTGGTGGCCATGAACGGTGAATGTTGTTGATGCATTGCATGCTTACCTTCAATGACCTGATGAGTACAAAGCCTGTGACCATATGTATAATTATTCCTGTGCCTTCATGCTCATCCTTTTGTGCCTTTGTGCTTCAGATACTTGAGTCACTGCATTAACTGTAGCTGTCCAGATTCTACTGACGGAGTAACTGCGGGAACTCGTTAAGATGAAGACCATTGATAAACCCGGTGCTGAACGCAAGCCCGGTGCTGCGAGTTCCATTACTACCAGGTCCATGTCAACATCGAACGAAGAATCCACGTCCACCGCGGAGGCCAAGCCCACCAGCACTACATCAAGGCCCTCGGCATGGGCCGCAAAGACCACGGCTCCAAAGACCAAAGCAGCACCCACAAAGACCACAGCAACAGCTACGAAGGCCACAGCAGCAACCGCGAAGACTACTGAGGCTGCTGCAAAGGCCACAGCAGGAGCCAAGAAGACTACTGGGGCTGCTGCAAAGGCCACAGCAGGGGCCACGAAGGCCACTGGAGCATCATCCAAAACCACAGCTACGAAGACCACAGCAGCAAAGACCACAGATACAGCCACAAAAACTACTCATGCTACTACAAAGGCCACTGGGGCTACAGCAAAAACCACAGCAACAACTTCGAAGGCCAATGGGGCTGCTGCTAAGACTGCGACAGCCGCAACAAAGTCCACCACAGCTGCTGCAACAAAGATTACTGCTGCAGCAAGTGAAACTACAACTACAAAGACCACAGTGGCTCCCATTATTGCAGCACCTAAGAAGACTACAACAGAGCTTGCCAAGACCCTTACTGCTGCTGCAAAAGAATTTAAATCCCCAGTGTCCAACAGGAAGGCCCCCAAGAGTGCAATTAGCCCCTTAAAATGGAGTCCAGAGCAAGTCTCACTCACATTGTCCCCAAATTTTCCGGTGAGTGTTTTGAACTCTTTACTTTTGTTTCTGGTATTTTTAGTGCATAACACTTATTACAGATGTGGAGGAACCAGAGAACCGTTCAAATTATTTTATAATTTTATTAGATGTCTAAAGGTTTAAGCAGATAAACCTTGTTTGCTGGGTGAATATGGGTGTATAATAATGAAAGTTAAAGATACATAAATAGGTTGATTTGCAGACATTTAGATATATCTAGAAATAGATTATACCAAACAGATACCAAACATGAAATTCATTTTATAAATATTTTCAGGAGCCATAACTGAAGACTGGAGTTTCACCACTGTCGTCTAACCAACATGGCAAGGAAATATTTGGAGATTTAGCCAGATGTGTGATGGATCCATTCTGTAGTACATATTGATCCAGTTTCGTGCTGCTGAAATATTTGGAGATTTAGCCAGATGTGTGATGGATCCATTCTGTAGTACATATTGATCCAGTTTCGTCTGGAGATGTTTAGGCACCATCATCTCTACTTTGAAGCTGCTGCTAGACTTATGGTCTTCAATGTTATTGATTTGGTATTATTTATTGAATAAATTTCCTTTAAAATACTGAGCATAGTAATTAGTTATTGATCCTGGCCTGGGGCTATATTTTTGTTCTGATGGAAAGCTGATACAAGTTGACATATGAAGATAATGGAGTTCCTATTAATATATTGCAAACTTTGTGTCAAGTTAAAAACATTGGAAAAACCTGAAAAGAATTTTAATGGGTAGTGGGTACCCCAGCTTCTCCTGCATCGGGTGGGTGGACTCTTCATTCACTGCCGACAGGGGCCGTGTGGCCACATATAGTAAGATCTCTGGAGGGTGGTATGGGAACTGTCTCAGTGTTGGGATACTGACGAGTGACATGCCAGATGAGCTGAGTCATGTAGCACCCTTGAACCTCCTCTCAAAAATCCCCTCTTCTGAGACACACTAACACTGAAATACACCACTTTTTACAAATCCATGTCCTGAAGTTATTGATGAGCCATAAACCAAATAATTTCTGGTGCTGGCATCAGTGCTACTCTTATTCATGCTTTCATGGTTCCCCTGAGCAAATTTACTTCCCCTCTTTAATTTCCATTCATTGTTACTGATCAAGAACTGCCGGAAATTCTTGAATAGAGGCAGGCGGTTGTATAGCAGAGAAGCCTGAGTGGGTTGGGTGCTCATTACTTATATCTACCACAAATTAACGTGCATAATTTTGAATTCGGGTCCAGCTATTCATCCTCCCTTTAACGCTGGTAACCCAGATGTTGCACTAGCCCCTGCCCCAAACTTTACCTCACCTATTGTAATTTGTGTATGATTACTGAATGTTTATAATGCAACGGTATCAAAAATATATGCACTGATATGACTAAAGTACATGAGCATCATCTTTCTGGTTCTTTTCTTAGTTCTGCATCACCTTAATCATTTTGTTAGCAGTAAAAAAAATTATCACACTACTCGTGCATCATGTCCCATAATAATGAGCTGCTCCTCATTTCCCTCACGGCCACTCATTCCTCCCCATTCCCCTGCTATTCCTCCCCATTCCCCTGCTATATATCTAACTTTGCCTTCTTGATTAGTAACAATGAAAAAAAATTAAAGAAACCATGAGAGAGCTGAGGTGAATAAGTTTATGGGGGCTCATCAATGCATGGCACAACACTCACTCCAGCAGGCCGTCGCCAGTACCTCCACGTCCAGGGAAAGGGAAAAGCTACAGGAGCAACAGTTTATTCTAGTATCCCGTGCCATCGTTTTCTATGAAGCAACAGATTATTTTAGTCTATCATACGAACGTTTTCTATGGAGCTCATAAGAACCAAAGAAAATCAAAGTACATGGAACTATCAATGAAATTTACTGTATAATAAGAGATTACTACCCACGCTACAAGTTATTCTAGCACCGGTAATGGCTATGACACCAGTACCATCATGACCTTCGGTACACAACCACCAAGTTACTTAATACACCTTCACCACTCCTACAGTAAAATCAAGAAACATCACCACTACCAGAGTTGATATTTATTATTTCCTTTATCAAGTTTCCCTGCTATAGGCCTACCCGCCACCACGTATACTACAGTCACCCTTGCAGCTGCTCGCCACTCCCCATCACCTACAATATCACTTTTATTTTTATTTTATTCCATTACAACCATCACATTCGTCACCCATCATTGTACTCACCACTATCCACCGTAACTGTCATCAGCTTAGTCAGAGGGCACTAATATAATAGTTTAATACCCCCTACCATCACTACAGTCAACCACTTCAACCCTAAACATCCACCACACCTTATATACTCAACACCACTATTACTCATCACTGTCATCTATAGCTTCGTCAAATAGCACTAATATCCCCACCATCACCAGGGTCAACCACCACAACACTCATCATGCACCACAAATAACCTCCACAACCACCACAACACTCATCATGCACCACAAATAACCTCCACAACCACCACAACACTCATCATGCACCACAAATAACCTCCACAACCACCACAACACTCATCATGCACCACAAATAACCTCCACAACCACCACAACACTCATCATGCACCACAAATAACCTCCACAACCACCACAACACTCATCATGCACCACAAATAACCTCCACAACCACCGCTACACTGTATACCCACCACCACCACCACCACTACTATCACTCATTAACCACAGTCACCTTTAGTCAACCTCTGCCGCCGCTGCACCAGTAACCATTATGGCCCGTCTTTATACCCACTGCCACTATCGTTACTTCCTAATAATCAACTAATCATCAACTATCAACGGCCCCATTACCTATACCACAACCATTATCATATGTCTCCGCCGCTACCAATCATCCCCAATCACTACTACCGCAAACTACCTTCATCACCATCACTCTTGTTGTCACCCCTATTACCGTCTACCACCTACCCAGCCATAGCCACAAGAGAATCACCACTCCAGCCATAACGACCACTTTCGCCCACCACGAACTTACAAGGTCCACCTCAACATTTATCATCAACCTACAGGATCCCTCACTACCACTGTCACCTGTCTGTCATCAATCAAAAGCCAAAGTTGAACTGTGTTGAAGAACAGTAACAACGATTTACCTCACTCTGGCGAAGGCCACGCCAACACATCCTCCCCACTCGCCGCTTCTGCCAGCACTACTGAAGGAAAGACAGGAAGGATCCAGTTTATTTTTTTCTCGAAAGTCTCGAATCAATTAGGTTCGCCATTTTATCGCTCGGAACTTATTTAAAACTACGAGGGCCTACACATACATCATTTTAATCTTGACCACTAGCTGAACACATTGCGTTTGTTGTATCATGTTAAAAATATACTTATTTTATCCATGATATGTGAACATTGTACGCTTCGAATAGATTCGAAACATTTAAATTAAGTATTTTGATGAGAACAGCCTGTCTTCCTTTCTTCAGCGTCTCCACCATGCATTTTTTTTTATGAGGAAGTTATTTTGGGCTGTGCTGATGGCTGACAGTTGCGAGGGAGGAAGAAAAAGTCTGGAAAACCACGATTTTGACGTCGAATCCACAATGATATAAATAATCATGCAAATTTAGAAAACCATGCCAACAAAAAAAAAGAGAGATAAAGATATGATGGTCTCTACATATGTGATTTCGTAATAGGATTTTAGTAACTACCTAAACTGAACGCATAGTTAATGGCAAAACATAGTAGTATCCCGTAAAACAATGCAGAGAAAACGTAAAGGCCACGTTTTCTTCCGTGATTTAGAGGAGACTAACTTAGGGTCAAATTCTTAAACCTTCCGGGGTCCCAGTATATAATATAATTGACACGGTTTTCGTAGGAGTTTCGGGCATTTCCAAGAGTATTTTAATAACCCTGGTGGTATTATGACACTTTTTCTGTACCATGAACCTAAAAAAACACTCATCCAAACCCGATTCATCCCGTTTTTTGGCCTTTAGAAGTAGTTGATGTGATAGGCTGGTGTCTGAGAATTACAACCTAAAATACTTTCTAATATTATCTTTTAGGCAGAAATTGCATTACCTCAGAAAAGTACACACAAAACAAGTACTAATATAACACTCCTTACATTCATTAGTAAGAAAAAATGAGACAAACTATACTCGACCGCTGAAATAATGGAATAAATTCTCATAAACGCCTGGAACATTTTCAACTGACTCGGGTTCGTCGTTAAATTGCTCCAAGACATTTTATCCACTGATCTTATCGTCATTTTGTACCTCGCCATAAATCATCCCGCCAGTATTTAGGCTTCCAAGGAGGTTACAAAAGGCTCTGAAGGACGAGGCGAGAAGGGAATGATCGATGTCTTTCACGTAAACAGACAGAGCATACCGCCAACCTGCTATTTAGGCGACGAATACGATGCTCTTACTTTTTAGTGGATTACTTTTTTTTACAGCAATAGAGGCAGTTAAAGGAAGAAAAAAAAATAGCTACAAAAAAGCCAAGTAGATGCTGCTCAGACAAAAGAAAACAGAACGAAAGCCCAGAAAAGAGGGATTGAGTAATATCAGGGACAATATACCTCGAACTCACCCTCCTCTCTCACTCTCTATTTCTCTTTCTCTCATAATTAGAGGGACACAAAACTCCTCTCACTCATATAATACGTCCTCTCGTCGCTCCTGATCACAGAGAAAACACGCCACTTCAGTATTACCTGCCGACCGCCGCCTTTGATGAACACAGGTTAACGGAAAGGCCTCTCAACCTACTTGCCTTCAGAGGCGCCGTGCTGGGCTGGGCGGTGTGGTGTGATAGGACGGCTCTCGTTTCCTCTCCCTGTGAGTGTGTCGCGTTTACCTGGAAATTATGATCCACTCATTAACTTTCCATCTTCAAACAAGGTAAGGCATTAACGTTAAGACTATTCCGTGTTTATGTAAGTTAATTATTATGGCCTTAATGAATACCCTATACTTAGTTTTCTTTTTCTCGCTCTTTTTTCTTCTGAGCTAAGAGGAAACGGACAGATGACTTTTCATAATAAATAAAAGAGAGCTGTTCCAAGTATGGTTCTTATACATAAAAAGCAAACCATACATAAGCGTTTCATATATACATTTTCAGTTACTGCATACCTATCTAAAAAAAAAGAAGGTTATCCTTATATGCAACTCGAATGTTCATATTGGGTTTGTATTAAATTTGTACCACTGGATCGCTGTGCAGTGCGTTGGATGATAATACAGTATAGGTTGTGTGCACCAGAGTTCCACTTCCATGGCATCTAGAAGAAAAGAACGCTATTCCACACATGGCTGCCTCCACGTTTAATATTCTTTATTCCACTTTACGTTCGCGTATTTAAAGAGCAGACTTTCCACCCGGCTTCCTCAGTTCCATTAGTGAAACAGTCCTAATTTCATGACGACACGGATATCAGCTACAACTACTACTGCTACTACTACTACTACTACTACTACTACTACTACTACTACTACTACTACTTCTACTACAAAATTCTTGACTTCCATGACGAATAATCCTCCCAATCATGGACTTATTCACAGTCCTACTTAGCTTGATAAACCACATGTACAAAAAAGAAGAAAAAAAAAGAGAAAGCAAAAAGAAACCTGAAATTGCACGAAAAATAATTACGTAAAATACACTAAACACCGCCTTGTTTACGGCCATCTTGACTTATCTTGTCCTTGGACTTTACACACACACACACACACACACACACACACACACACACACACACACACACACACACACACACACACACAAAACAATTACAGGTGAGTTAAAAGCCAGGTAGAAGGAGCGCCTAATACCGTAACCACCGAGTATATGATGTTTCTCAAGATTTCTGTTGATACAGGAGAGGGCGGGGGGGGATGGGAGGGGAGAGAGAGAGAGAGAGAGAGAGAGAGAGAGAGAGAGAGAGAGAGAGAGAGAGAGAGAGAGAGAGAGAGAGAGAGAGAGAGAGAGAGAGAGAGAGAGAGAGAGAGAGAGAGAGAGAGAGAGAGAGAGAGAGAGAGAGAGAGAAAGAATTACTGAGAAACTTACGAAATGACGGAGATATAGAAAAAAAACAATAACAACAATCAGGTAGACAACAGCAGTTTCCCATGGTAAAATCCTTCAATATTTTCTTTCCATCTAATTCTCTAATTATTAATATTTGAATCTCCTACACTCTCTCCAGCAACTACACCACCACCACCACCAACAACAACAACAATAACAACAACAACAACAACAACAACTATAATAATAATACACGAAACACTAAACAATAATAATAATAATAATAATAATAATAATAATAATAATAATAATAATAATAATAATAATAATAATAATAATAATAACAAAAATAATAAGAAATACTACATTAAACAAACAGGGAAGCGCGGCGCGGCGTGGGTCGGAGCATTCAGAGACGAGGCAGTGAATCTGGCCGGTAATCCGGATGTTCCTGAACGCACGTTGTAGATCACCGCAGCGTCTGACTTACAGGGGGCGGGATTACCAACGCCACCTGCCCCGAAGCCTCCTCGTGGACGCAGCGGCAGCACCGTCAGGAGGAGGAGGAGGAGCAACAGAGAGCCGCCTCTCGTCTTCGTAGCACCTCAAGGATAATGCATTACTTGCATTGTCTTGTCGTGACTGTTGTGTATTCCAAGGTCGTGAGAGTGATTTTAAAGGAGACCGAGGGACGCCCACGTAACTCTTGGATGGGGGCATGGACCAAGTCGACCGATCCTGCCGGAAAGTTTGTAAAGTTTCATTTAGTCGGCGCAACATCTGTGGTCATATGCCGATGAGAGACAGAAGGGGAAGGAATTATAGGAGAAGGGAACAGATCTTAGGAGATGGGACACAACCCCCAATTAATACCTGGTACCCATTCACTGCTGGGTAGACAGGGGCGTAGGGTATCGGAAAAGCCGCTCAAATTTGTCCACTCCGTCCGGGAATCGAACCCGGGCTCTCTCGGTTGTGAGACGAGTGAGCTAACCACAGCACCACGAAGCCCCCGATCCTGCCGAAAAGGATTTGAGATGGATAGGGCAGCTGCGTGCAAGCTTGCTCGGGAAGACCGTCGGGAATTTAGTTAGAGAATGAGTGAAGCAACGCACCCCCGGGCGTATGCTCCCCATTAGTTAGTTTATTGAAGAATTACTAGACTGCTATTCATTATTTTACTTTTATATATACGATATTCATAAACAAGCATGGATAATCACACACTTTGAATAATTTTTCC
>NW_026111828.1:40000-62500 GCF_024679095.1 Eriocheir sinensis
ACACACACACACACACTCATCCCTCACTTCGTTACTTCCTCTCGACGGCTCCTGACGCGGCTGCCTCACGCTTCTTCCATTTTTCAGAATAATCATAAAACGTCTCACTTCCTCGGCGCCGAAAGAGGCCATTCGTCTCATTTATTGGACGCGTTCCTTTTTGCGGTAGTTTTCTTTTTCTTTCTTTCTCTCGCTCACGTGACGCATCGCTGACGGCACCCTCGTCACCTCCGCCGCCGCCGCCGCTGTCGTTGCTGCCGCTGATGTTCCTGCAAATGCCCATTCTCTCTGTGCTTCTCCTGGTCTCCTCTTTTCTTTCCTGATGTTCCTAGTTTTGTTTGATTTGTGCATCTGATGTACTGCTGTTGTTGTTCTTGTTGTTGTGCCGGTTCGTATTGTTGTTCCTTGCTTCATTCTTACAGACGAGGCGCGGGGGTCGAGTGGGTTAAAGCGGACAAGCCTTGGAAGGGACGAGCCAGTGAGAGGCGGTTTTAGTTCTAGTGCCGCCGCCTGATGCCTGTGAAGATATCTGGTTTGAAAACTTAAGACACGAACCCCAACAACGACCCCGCGATATTATAAACACAGGTAAAGGATGTTGATTGAGAGAAAATATGTTTCGTTTCGTGTTGTTCTTCTGGTGTAGTGCTCCTGTTCCTTGCTTCATTGTCCGTGTTTATGCGGTACTGTGGTTATTGTTCTACTTGATTGTATTCATTGATGTTGTTGGTGTTTTCTATTGGTATTGGTGTTTGGTAGTTTTCTAAGCAGTTTCCAGTAGCTTTCTGGACCGTAGGGAACAAAATATGTTACACACAAAACGCTTAATTTTGTTAAACAACAGTCTCTGGAAATTTCCTGTCACATTTAGGACCAGCATCTTGGTTAACAGGAAGTTTTCTGAAAGATATCTGCCACAATGCCGCCAAATTTCCATGTCTACAAGACAACAAACGTGTTACGGGCGGAGCGTTACCGAGGCAGTGACGCGGTAACTCTACGTATACAGCCAGCCACATTTACATAGCTCAACGGCTTTGCGATGGGGAATGTTTTTGTAAGCATTGCATTATCGAGAGAGAGAGAGAGAGAGAGAGAGAGAGAGAGAGAGAGAGAGAGAGAGAGAGAGAGAGAGAGAGAGAGAGAGAGAGAGAGAGAGAGAGAGAGAGAGAGAGAGAGAGAGAGAGAGAGAGAGAGAGAGAGAGAGAGAGAGAGAGAGAGAGAGAGAGAAATAATAAAACATTCCATCCCCAAGGTCACTCTTGAGGGCTGGCGGGGCTGGCTAACCACATACACACTCTCACGAAAACTTCCCACGGCCCGCCCTCCGCCTCCAGCACTCATTATATATACGCCGGATTTCTTCGTTTCCTCGCGCATTTTTGCAATTTTCTGGGAACCTGAGCCACAGACAAACCGCTACCCAGCCCGCGGGTTCAGCTACTGTACCAGCCGACGACCACCACTACCACCACCACCACCATCACAAGCTGCAACTAAAGACACAGGGGGACTATACTCCTTTGATATTAATCCCAGGATATAAATAGATAGTGCCGCGGGAGGGATAATGTGAATCTAACTTGATATTTTCGTTAGTCAAGGGTGTTGGCTACATGTAGCATCTGATGGTGCAAAGGAAAACGAAAAAATGGGAGCCCAGTGTGCACTTTTTTCATATCAGAACCTTGCTGAATATGAAATGGTGACGTAAGGTGGTTAATATGGAGTTATGAAGATAGTATGGCTCATATGAGGGTGTTCAGTGAATGCTACACCGAAAGATAGGGAGGACCTTGAGTATCCCATTCACACAAAGGAGTAAAGATGGGGCCCTTGTGTACCCCATTCATATTAACCCCAGGATATAAACAGCGTAGTTACACCAACATTATATGCATTTTTCATGTTATTTTTTGGGGGGGAAAAAAGGATTGTATCATATTTTTGTTACTAAGACTTTTTTATTGTTCACAAGAGAAAGCTTGTGCCACGCTTCCAGGTATCTCTAAGGGGCTCTGCTGTGAGATTACCATGAAAATAATGTATTTAAATACAGACAGAATAGTAATACAAGATTGTTACGGATTATTTTTACAAAGGTCTTTCATCTCCCCTCCGCCTCATACACTAAATACAAAATATAGATAGATTGATAAATAGATAGGTAGATAAATAAATAAAGATAGACAAAGAGAAAAGGAGAAAGCATGGCCCGAATACGTGGTATTGAGTTGCCTTGGATTAATGTCTGTGACACCATTATAGCAAGTACCGAGCAGTAATTTGTCCCCCAATACAGCGTCCCTCCAAGCTGCTTCAGCCTCACACACTTCAGCGACAGTCACTCTCGTTCCCTTTGATCAACACTATTTGCCGTCCCTTATACTTAATGAGCAATTAACCTGTCCCCGACACCTGATGAAGCCATGCTACCCTCCCACCTCTCCCCCATCCACCTTCCCATCCCCTTCCGGCACACAACCTCCCCTCCCACCCCACCCCTCCCACCACCGTCCTTCCAAAGCGCTGGGTAAAGGATAAACGTCGAGAGAAATACGATTTTCTTAGAGGAGAGAATTTAAAGATTTTATACTATACCTTTTACACGTTCATCCGTCTCCCTTCTTCTTCTCTATCTTCGTTTCTCTTTCTTCCCTGCAGCTATTGCCGTGAGAGGATTTGTTGCTGCTCCCCTTCCGTTTGTCTTTCTCTTCAACGGTCACTCCCTCCCTCGCAACCCTCACGACGCACTCACTCTAAGTGGATTCGTACGTGTGTATCTCCCTCTCTATCCGCTCACAGCCGCTTCGAATAATGCTGCCAAACACCACCAACAACAACAACAAAAAATAACAAAAACAACAACATCACTAGAGCTAAATGTGGTATATTTTCGGAGCTTCTAAAATTTCCTTTACAGAATGTTGTGGGAATTTTCCAAAGCGACTGTTTTGTCGCATTCTGCAGTAAAAAGCACTACTACAACAACAACAACAACAACTACTACTACTACTACTTCTGTACTATCACTACTACTACTACTCCTACTACTACTACTACTACTACTACTACTACTACTACTACTACTACTACTACTACTACTACTACTACTACTACTACTACTACTACTACTACTACTACTACTACTACTACTACTACTACTACTACTACTACTACTACAGTACTACTACTACTACTACTACTACTATTACTACTACAATGAAATACCACCACATCAATAAATTCACTATTTCACAGTCATTTCAATAAATAAACACCACTAGTCCTACACTCATACTTCAACAATGAAATAAAAGGATAAAAAAAAATAGAATGAAATTCGAGAAAAGGCAAAATAGCTGAAGACTCAGATAACAAAAAGCAAAATAAAAAATCACCAACCAAAAGATAGCAAAGGTGACGGAACATGAGACTTTTCTACTAGGACGCGGTGACTGAGGCGAGACAAAGCAAGGGACACAGGAGGACGGAGCAGGACAAGGCAGAGACAAGGGGTATAAAGGGTTCTCCTGGGGCCGTCTCTTAACTTTCTCAATTGCTCCTCCAACGCAAAGTTTCATATCGGCATCAGCAAGAGAACACGAGACCAACTACTCCTGTCTCGCTGCTCTTGTCTTTAGTTTTATTCTTTTCTCTTATTTTCTTTCTTGATTTTATTATGGGTTAATATTGATGTTTTTATCTCATCCATTTCTCCTCTCTCTTTGTTTGTTTGTTGTTATGTACATCTGTGTGTCTGTCTGCCTCTCTCGTTGTGAATGTGTGTGTATGTGTGTGTGTGTTTACATACAGACCTTTACTTTTACTTTCACTCTCAAACACACACACACACACACACACACACACACACACACACACACACACACACACACACACACACACACACACACACACACACACACACTTTCTCATCTTACAAGAGAGAGTCTAGTCTTCACCTTTTACTCTCCTCCACTTCCTCCTCCTCCTCTTTTCCACGTCCTTTTTCCTCCCCTCTCTATGGGCGTTCCCTCCCACGCCACCAACCAAACGCTTAAGACCACAAAACTCACACACTCGTTTTCCCATTTCCAATCTTATTTTCCACCCTTGACTCTTCTTTCCCTACCTCTCTGGTCCTCCTCACCCCTCCACCAATACCCCTACGACCCCTCCATCACTCAGAAACACGACCCCTCCCGCTGGTCCTCGTCCGCGTGTGTGTTTGCCCTCGTCACCACTACAAATATTACAAGCGTCACGTTTCCCCTCTCTCTGTGTTCTTTCCTCATATAAGTTTACACCTGCCCGGGAGTTAAGGTTTCCCCTCTCCACTCTCGGTCTGGTAATATTGATTTTTCTTTCCCTGTGTGTGCGTGAGGGTGGTGGGGGAGGCGAGGGTGTTTGTGAGTGGGGGCGGGGGAAGGAGTGTATGTGTGTGTGTTTGTGTGCGGGTTGGTGCGTGTGTGTGTGTGTGTGTGTGTGTGTGTGTGTGTGTGTGTGTGTGTGTGTGTGTGTGTGTGTGTGTGTGTGTGTGTGTGTTAATTGAAGTTTTTTTTTTTTACACTATCAGTTCGTTTTTTTTTTTTTTTGTCTTCTTTTAATGTAAAGATGTTAATCCTCAATCAAGGTTTTATTGATGAGTAATAAAGAATTTATAATTATCATTCCATCAAAAAAGTTTTCTCGTGTCTGTAACTGTTCATTCGAGTTCTTCTTCGCGTTGTTGTTTACGAATATTTTCCTTACATATTATTTATGGCATCATTTTTGCTTCCCCCCAGTCTCGGATAAACCTAGTCCACCGTTTCTGAGCATCACTTATTTCGTCAATTACCAAATATCACGAAACAAAGTGGAAAAATAAAAACAAAAACTGCTATCACCAAAAGTTGTAATCATACTCATCTACGTAATCAACTGCAGCATAACACAGAGGTAACGAGCCATTTCAGAATTAAACAGAAACCAACCAACACACACATAAAGAAATAAGAGTCAGTTTAGCAAACCTTCCCTCGGTGAACAGAACGACACACGCAGCACCTCGACACAACTTCCGACCAACACAGAGCATCGAGTAATCGCTGGTAACGTGTCGCCAGGGCCCAAAATATTGCCTTTCAGACGTATGGAGGTAAAGGGAGTCAAGACCACAGCTGATTGGAACGACGGGGGGCAGGCAGGCAAAGGTACAAAGCAGGGAGAGGAAGAGGAAGAAGGAAGCGGGAATAGTGAAGAGAGAGAGAGGGAAAGAGAGTGAGTGAGAGGATATGAGTGAAAGGTGGAAAGTTAAATGGATTGTAAGGGAAAGAAAGAAAAAAGAAGGAAATGAAATAAGTAACAGATCGGAGGAAGGGAGAAAATGAAAAGAGGAATATTTATGAAGGGAGAGGAAGCAAGGAAGGGATATTAGCAAAGAGAAAGGGAGAAGAAATGAAGAAGTATAAGATGTGATGAATCAAATAACAGAAAGAAGAGGAAATAATAATGTGTAAGAAACGGAGAGAAGAAAGGATGAATAAGGGGTTAGGAGAAGCAGGTAAAAGAAAAGAGGAATGAAGTAGAAATTGAAAGAAAAATGGAGAAATCGTAATAATCACATCGATGAAAAAAATCTCAGAAAATGCAAAATATAAGGGCATTGGAAACTACTTGTGTCCAGATGTGATCACTTAACAAAGCAAACAGTCGTGATTTATTTACAAGCCACCTACTTACGGGTTTATTAGCGCGCCCCACGGATGTTCATCTTTCATTCACTTAATTACAGAGACGGTGAATAATGAAGCTGACTAACACTGCTTTGACTTCTTATATACACTTTACTTATATCATTTCAAGCATTTAGTCCATGTTTCTCTTCTTTTTTCCTTTCATCTTGTTTCTCCTTTTCTCTTCTCTTCTCTTCTCTTCTCTTCTCTTGTCTTGTCTTGTCTTGTCTTTTTTCCTCTTCTTTTTTTCTCCTCTTCTCTTCTCCTCAAACTCTTCTCTTCCCTTTTATTTCACTTAACATCTACTTCTTTTTCTCATCCTGTGGCTAAAAGATTGTGAACTGAAATCGCTATCTTCGCCGACTTAATCATTCTCCCTGCAATCTTTTCTGGGATTCCGCCTCTCTCTCATATTTAGAAGCAACAACTGGTGTGGCTTCGTTTTTTTTTTTTTAACATTGGTCTGCCTCTAAGCTAAAAGAAATTAGTTTTATCCACCGCTGCCAGTCAAGGATTAACTATTTATATGACGGCTTCCAGATTGATTGAGTTTTCTTCTAGTTTGTCTCGGGTATTGATCGGAACGTTTGTCTATTTTTCAAGCTGTCTGTCTGTCTGTTCATTTGCTGGTTTGTTTGCGTGTCTACCGTTTGTCTGCCTACTTGTTTGTCTCCCCGTCTACCTGTTTATCTATCTACCTGTTTCCTAGTTTACTTATTTGGTTGCCTGCGTTTCTGTTTTTCATGCTGTATGTTCGTCCGTCCGTCTACTTGTTTGTCTGCCTGTCTACCGATCACCTGCCTACCTGTCTATCTCTTTATCTATCTGTTTGTTTACTCTTTCACTTATCTGCCTGTCTGTTTGTCTTTACTCCTGCGCTCCACCCCCCAAAAATCACATCTCCATCAACTCATCTCCGCCCTACCCTGTCTGTGTGTGTGTGTGTGTGTGTGTGTGTGTGTGTGTGTGTGTGTGTGTGTGTGTGTGTGTGTGTGTGTGTGTGTGTGTGTGTGTGTGTGTGTGTGTGTGTGTCTGTGTGCGTGTGCGTGTGTGTGTGTGTGTGTGTGTGTGTGTGTGTGGTAAGCAGCCGACGCTCGTAATAAACTTGAGGCGCCGCTGATGAAAGTGATCCCCGCGGGGCCTGATGAGGGAGCAGCGACGCCAGGTTGAGGTCACGACTTATATCCCTCTCGTCCTCTTCCTCGCCCTCCTCATCCTCATTTCATTCTTGTCATCTCCTTTCTTCTCCTTCTTCTCCATCTTCTTTCTTCACCTTCATTGTCTCCTCCAGCTTCTTTTTCTTTTCCTCTTTTTATTCTTAGATTGATATGTTTTTTTTCGTTTAGTTTCTTCTTTCTCTTCATTTTCTTTTGTGGACTAATGATTTTTACTTAGTTTTACTTTATTTCTTCTTCTTTATTATTATCATCCTTACTCGTCTTTTTTTATGTTTCCTTCTTTTCTTCCTGTTTTCTTTTTTTTTTCTTTTTTCTTCTTGTTCTTCGTGTTTTTGTTCTTGTTTTTGTTTTTCTTCTTCTTCTTCTTCTTCTTATTCTTCTTCTTCTTCCTCCTCTTTCTCTTTCTCCTCCACTCATTACCGTTATTCAGTGGGCATCTACAAGTCTGGGTTGTGAATAATTGAACAGTCGATCGTTCTCTTATTTCACTCTCCCGATTATTTTGCCTTTTTTCTTTAATACTCCAATTTTTAGTAAAGAAAATGTGAAAATACACTGAGCAGTTAAAAATATATTAAAATTTGCTCTTCTTCCATTAAAGCTTTCAGTGAACGAAAACAAACCTTAAAATAAAACAAATAAAGTAAATAAAACACACAAAAGCTTGAAAAAGAAACACTAGAGTAAAATATAACAACTAAGCACATTAAAACGGTGCGAAAAATACAAAGTATATTAAAAAAAAGATCATAAAACGTAGAAGAGTAAACGAAAAATCTCATTATAACAAAACATAAAAGAAGATTAAAATACTTTCTCCTCTCCTACTTAAATGACGACACTCTACCCCATCCCTTTGCACCTAACCAATGTATACCACAACACCCATTCCCTCTTCACCCCCCTCACTGTACCACCAACCCTACCTCCCTTCCCCGTCATCACTACTACACCCAAAAGCTGCCTACCTGTGTATGTTACCGCGTGTGCTTTATCGCTGCTACTCGCCCTCCCTAACAAGCTGCTCCATCTACAGGCGGCCTTTGAAGTAGACGAAGGCGAGATGGTAATAGAAAAATCAGCGTTCAAGGTTACATTCCTCACCACTGGTCTCTGGCGTGGGGGAGGGGGGTCAGCAGGGGGAGGGGGATGCGTGTGTGTGGGGTTGGGGTGCACGTGTGTGTGAGAGTGTGTGTGTGTGTGTGTGTGTGTGTGTGTGTGTGTGTGTGTGTGTGTGTGTGTGTGTGTTTAGAAAATGTGCTGAGAGTGAAAAATAAATGATAGAAGACTGAAAGAAAAAGACGCACAAAAATAAGGATACAGACAGATTGATTCCAAAATATAAATGCACACAGAAAGATCGCAAAAAAAAAAAGAAAGACAAGGGGGAAAAAAGAAGGTATTAAAACCATCAAACAAAAAACAGAAGATAAAAACTACATAATCCTGGAAAATAGAAATGAATAAAAAACTATCAGAAACAGACACAAGCAAAAGCCCCACCAAACAACAAAAAAAGTTACACGATTTAAAGAGAAAAAGAAAAACAGAGAGAGACACAGCTTCAGGAAACAAAGGGACCCTCTCAACATACAAAAAAATAAACGGACGAACATACCTACAAACAGACAGACAAACGAGACCTCCCACAGGATGCGTTCCCTTCAAGGTTCGGGACACGAAATGAAGGAAAAGATACCAAAAGTACCTCCCGCCACGGCTAACTTTGGCCCCAAACAAGAGGAAAGTGGACAGAAACAACAACATGGGAAACTCTCTCTCTCTCTCTCTCTCTCGGGACAGATCACATCCCGACCCAGGAAAAGAGAATAAATATATACAGTTTTTTACTTTTACTTTTTTTTTTTTGCAGTGAATTCCCTTCCTCGGTGTTTTCCTGTTTTTGAAGGCCATTGCTGTGCTCATTTTCAAACAGAACCTTTACTAAAAACAATCTGATCCCATTATTTCTGTGAACAAATATATCTAATTATTTTTTTCTACTTACTGATTTACATTTTTATGAATTACAAATTATCTTTTGATGGTAAATCTCCCGTTTTCAGTGCACCTCACAGCGCCTCTTCAATGTGTAGCTGTATTTTTTTTTTGTCTCATTATCAGAACATTATAATAACTGTATTGTGTTTAGCCGTAAAGGCAGGAATTTCTTTTGATCTAAATTAAAGTTATGAAATAATGATGCGTTTACTATGCGGCTCAGAGTCCAAGATATCGGTAAAAATAAAGCTAGAATTATCAACATTATCGAGTGTTTAATGCTCCTACACTCTTGGTGACACAGAATGGTACGTATACAACTCAAACGAGGAAAAGTAAAGCTAAGACTAATGGAAAAAAAAGTAGAAGAACCATAAAATAAAGAGTACCAATTTTATACTTTGCTTTGTATTGCCAAACATTCCCAGTACGTCTGTGTACTTTACTATTTTTTTTCTTTTCTCCACTTTCACGAAGAATTATCGAGACTGTTTTTATGTGTGGGTGTGCGTGTGTGCCTATGTGCTTGTGTGTGTGTGTGTGTGTGTGTGTGTGTGTGTGTGTGTGTGTGTGTGTGTGTGTGTGTGTGTGTGTGTGTGTGTGTGTGTGTGTGTGTGTGTGTGTGTGTGTGTGTGTGTGTGTGTGTGTGTGTGTGTGTGTGTGTGTGTGTGTGTGACCCTCGGTGACCATTCAATTCCTCGGTGGCCCTCGAGTGGCCCTCAGAGTCCCAATACTTGTCTGTGCCTTGATTTTTTTTCTTTTCCGAAGTCACTTGAAAGAGAGAGAGAGAGAGAGAGAGAGAGAGAGAGAGAGAGAGAGAGAGAGAGAGAGAGAGAGAGAGAGAGAGAGAGAGAGAGAGAGAGAGAGAGAGAGAGAGAGAGAGAGAGAGAGAGAGAGAAGGAAAGAAAGAGATACAGCATCACAGAGAATAATGAAAACAGTTACAGAAAGAAAGGTCAGAAAAAGCCAAAAGAAAAAAGACAAAGCTAAAAGGCCAAGAAACTGAAAATAAGAAGTTGAACCCTTTTCCTTGTTTTAGTGAATAGACAAGAAAACCTCCCTGTAGCTTGCTAAGGCCCATTTGCCGGCATCCTCAGGGAATCCTTGAGGGCCGGGGAGGGAGGAAAATAAACGGAAGAATGGAGAAAATAGAAAAGGGGAGGGAAGGTAAAAGAGAAAGGCTTCACGGAAATTGACACTTGCAAGACTCAGGACGTGGGTGTTCTTTGGTGTGTGTGTGCGTGTGTGTGTGTGTGTGTGTGTGTGTGTGTGTGTGTGTGTGTGTGTGTGAGTGAAAGTGTGTGTGTGTGTGTGTGTGTGTGTGTGTGTGTGTGTGTGTTCGATTACGTACCACATTCAAATCCTCTTTTTATCCTTACATTCCTTACTAAAACTCGGTATTCTCAAATATATCAAATGCAGTTTTACAAAGCATTTCATCACTAGAAGAAAAAGAATTACTACGTATCGCCAGCACGAAATTCAAATGAAAATCACGAGGAAGGAAAATTTTCTTGCACCATATCCAAGAAAGTCAGTGAAAGGTTGGTAAAGGTCAGAAATAATCAAGGCGATCATCGATGTTTTCTAGTCAAATCACCGGTGTTACAGAGGGTGAATTGCTCGGAAGCCTCTCTACCCCTCGCCTTGACTACCTCTGATTATCACCCTCCGAGGACAAGTACACCACTTCACCCTGCTTAATAACCACAGAATGACCGGTTCCAAAGTTTCGTCCTCGACAGTGACGAGGAGCCAGGTAAGAAACTCTACCCGTTCCACCACAGTACCTCGTCGTCATAAATAAACGCTAACGGTGACTCAAGGCTGGCCTGTATTTCTGCTTCTCGAGATTCAGCGATGTGTAAAGAGGAAAATCAGGAGGCTCTGATAAGTTGTGAGGAGAATTCCCACTAGTTTTGGTGGTTATCGCAAGAATCACGTGAACACTGCAGACACGATAAATCATGAGTTGGTGAGACTTTGCAGTTTTATACTTCTATCTTCTTTTTTTATGTCAGTATTCCAAGGATTTCTTTCCTTTTAGATGGCAATGTTTTAAGAAAAACCTATTATAGGTTGTAAACAGCAAAAGCACCTCAGCCTCCTGACAAAAGAAGAGTATATACATTATTATTTAAGTATGCCAGGAAGGTAGCGTTATAATATGGGATCTGAACACTCATACATACGTACATATTCGCATACAAATTCATACATATACATACATGGAATAGTCATCGTGACTGTCAGGTGAAAAAATTGAGAGCAGTCACGAAAAAGAAAGAAAGACAAACCAGAGACATGCATAGAAACTTTGCTGACATGCAAGATAGATTCATGTATACATAACACACACACACACACACACACACACACACACACACACACACACACACACACAGTGACATATGCACGCACAATGACACATATATACATACTAGCAATACTAATACTAAAAAGAAATATATGGCAAAAAAGATGAGTTAGGGAAGGGGTAGTAGTAGGGGGAGGGGGGGGGGGTGGCGATGGGTATATAAAAAAAAGTCTACATTGAGTATCTTTTTGAAGGGCTAGCGGTCGACGGCTTCCAGATTGCGGTAAACGAGGCGCCTTAATGAGGGGCTTGGCGGGGCTGACCTTCGTTAACCCGTCGAGTGAGTTCCGTTTTTTTATACATATATTTCATACATGTATTTCATTTGAGTTAAATGTGTGCAGGAGTCCTCTCGGCGCTCCCGTCTGCTTACCTGTCCACCTGTCTTCCTGTCTGTTTGCCTGCCTCATTTCCATTCTCTAGCTGGCCGTCTATTTTCATATCTTATATCTGTCTGTCTTAATGCTACTCTGTCTTCCCTTTCTATCTGATTGTCTTTTTCACTCCATTACTTGTCGTCCTTCTGTCTGTCTACCTGTTTTTCTGGGTCTTGCCTGGCCACTTCTCTCCTTTTTCTGTCTCTCTCAATTTCTGTCAGTCAGATTATTCGTTTCCGTTTCTTTTTATCTCTGCCTATTTGTCATTCCTAGTCTACTCTCCTCCCCACTCCTCTCTGAATACTGATAAAAACTACCTATCCTTCTCAGCGGACTCATTTTATATTTCAGTGGCGTTATGTTCCCTTGTCGGCCATTGGAAGACAGTAATGCTACAGATGAAAAACGCTGGGTAGTTTGTGTGATTTACTTTTCGGATAACGAATACAGTGATGGGGCACACACAATTGGAAGGATCAAGATAATAAATGGGTAAGAACGTACACACATCGCATGGTAAATAGCAGGCTCTCCTTCGCAGTCACCGAGGACAATACATTTTCTTTAAAGTTACTATCCCCTACCTTTATAACTTGCTCCCGTACCTCCTTATTACTCATAGATGCGATATTTCTTCTATCCCAACTGCTACGTCCCCCATGCTAGGACACACACACACACACACACACACACACACACACACACACACACACACACACACACACACCCCTCCCACATATACACTCGTAACGGGACTAATGACAGAAAAATCCACGAACGGGACCTGAAAAATGAGTTTGGGATTTGCTTAACTACTGGGGATGATTGCTGTCTCCTCCTCTCTCTCTCTCTCTCTCTCTCTCTGTCTCTGCTGAGGCCGTGCATGGTCAGCGCCCTTGAGGCGACTGCAACGTGTCCCACCTCAAGGTAATTCCTTCCTGAAACACAGAGACGCCTCTAGCATGACTCGAAGAGGAAGAGGAGGAGGAGGAGGAGGAGAAGCATGAAGGAAAGTGGAGCAGGAGGGTTGAGGAGAAATAACAGGAGAAAGAGGTATGGGTTGAACAGAAGTGGGGTTTCCAAGAGGAATAGGTGGAGAAAAGAGCAAGGTGAAATGTAACAGAAAGAAGGGAAGACGCAAAAAATTAGAGGAGCAGAGGGAGGATCCACAAGAAAAGCATTTGGAGGTTGGAAGAAGACGAAATGGAGCCAGCAATATGAGGGAGGCGATATGAGTTGTCAGCGTGTGGGCTGTCCTGATGCCCACCGATCGACCCGGACTCTAGATTCTCTCTAAAAGAGGATCAAAGATGAGGTGCAGGTGCAGTATGAGCATGATGGCGCCACTATAAACACCTGCCTGCGACATGACGGGCTTGAGCCGACCACTAGGTCCCACCAAGAAAACCTACCAGCGCTACAGGCGAAACGTAAAAAGAAAGGAAGAGGAATAGGAAGAGGAAGAGCAAGAGAGGATATAAAATGAGGAAGAACATGGGAAGTTGGCAGAGCAGGATTTCGAGGAGGAGGAATAGGAGGAGGAAAAGGAAGAGGAGTGGACAAGAGGGGAACATGTACAGGGAAGGGTTCGAGAAATGACGATGGAGACAAAAGAAAGGAAGATACTGACAAAAAAAGGGGGGAAATAATCGTATAAAAAGAAAAAAAAAACATAAAAACGGTCGTGCAGAGCTTAAGTCCATGGGTCGACCCACATAAAATCCTTCATAAAAGCGATAACCTCTCAAGAGACAAACATTTCCCTCTTTTTCAGCGGCCAGGGCTCCCGAGTGGCGGTGAAATACCCGAAAAAGAATATAAATGACCACCGCTGACCAAAATACTTTATGACACGGAGGGGCCACACGCGCGAGCCGCCAGGAGAGTGAAGGCAAGTCAGGTGGGAGACACGTTAATTCCCGCCACCCGCCGCGCTCATCTCTTCCTCCTGAGGCATAAATCCCTTCCTCGGCGTCAGTAATCCCCAGCCTCCGAGAGAAGTAAGGCAGCACCGCAGAGTTTTTCATACCATTGCTCTTTGCCAGCCTCCAGAACCCAGCTCCCTCTTTTTATATTCTTTTTTGTCTATAACAACATAACGTAACAAGAGAAAATATAACCATCCACCAACAACAGACTTTTATATTTTCTTATGGTAAAGGGCACATAATATTATGGCTCAAAAAGAAAAAAATCCACAATAAAAGCTCCTCCGACGATGATATGACAAAATGTAGAGGTTGTATTTTGACAGAATTTGAACATCATGAGTGAGTGGAAAGTTTAGTGACAGTTTATAACCAGTTAGGAATCAATTTTGGGTGCATTATTTATCATCGATTTCGGCTTACTGAGTATAATGAAAACAGGCTTTGAATACCCTTAGACTTTTCAACAAAACCTCCAAGCGTTCACAAGGTATATGATTTCCACCTCATGGACGAGACTAATATACACGAACACCTGGTAATTGAGGCCGTGGCTGCAGACGCCTCCCAATTAGACGTCTTCTCCGTTAGCGCCTTAGATGTGCTTACGTCACATGTTATCTAAGCAGAGGAGTTAAAGCATGAGAGATGGAAAGAGAGAGAGAGAGAGAGAGAGAGAGAGAGAGAGAGAGAGAGAGAGAGAGAGAGAGAGAGAGAGAGAGAGAGAGAGAGAGAGAGAGAGAGAGAGAGAGAGAGAGAGAGAGAGAGAGAGAGAGAGAGAGAGAGAGAGAGAGAGAGAGAGAGAGAGAGAGAGAGAGAGAGAGAGAGAGAGAGAGAGAGAGAGAGAGAGAGAGAGAGAGAGAGAGAGAGAGAGAGAGAGAGAGAGAGAGAGAGAGAGAGAGAGAGAGAGAGAGAGAGAGAGAGAGAGAGAGAGAGAGTGCTTAATCTGGGAAGACAAGACCGGCGCCCGGATCAGGAGGAAGCAATCCCCCCTCCCCCCCCCTCCCCCCCCGCCCCCAATCGACCTTCGGCGGGCATCGTGTTTGGATTAGCTGCTCTCGGCTGATCCTCGTTCGATCCCCAGAGATGACCTGCCGCCCCTGCATCACCTGCCTGAAGCGGCTCAGCACCTTCCCTACTGACTCTCTTCCTCTCTCTCTCTTCGTCTCCTCTCAGCTCCTCTCTTCCTCCCTTAACACCCCAGCATCTCCTGACTCCGCCCAGCTACTCCTTCCGTTGTCTTCCTCATCCACCTCCTCATCCCTCCTCCCGCCCCATGTTTAGCTCCTCCTTCCTCCTCCGCCGCCAGCATTCTTTACCTTTCTTCTTCTCCTCCTCTCGGTCTCCATCACTTCCTCTAACCTCTTCTCAGATTCCCTGCCTCCTCCTCCTCCACCTCCTTCTGCTTCCCGCCCCCAATACTTCCTCCAACCCTTTCCTCGCCTCGCTCAATGCATGTTAAGGCTCTGTAATCCCTCGTTTTTCCGTGTTCATGCTTCGTCCGTCCCTTGCTGTTCGTTAATACAATCCGTGAAATAATTTTCCATTTACCAGAACGAGGCGATACAAAGCGTGCGATATTTTATGCCGCAAATGGTTGAACTGAGATAATCGACTGTGGATTTCGTTCTTATCTGAGAGTCAGGACTAGTCTCGCAAAGCACACATGTTATCTCAAAGTACATCCTAAAGAGAAAGACAAAGAAGGGAGGGAATGTACTTCACGGCATTCACATTTTAGTAAGTTTAATCTAGTGTAAACAAAGGGAAGGTTCCAGCAGGGCAGTTCAGTAAAGACAGTGATGAAGTAATGGATAAAAAAGATTCTTCTGGCGCTATTTTCAATCATCTTTTCACGTTAACTTCGAAATCAAAACCTGCCCACGCCCAACAACCATCAGAAACATTAATCTTTTCATACCAATCACCAGTCATATCATCTAAGTGGTACAAAAGCCAGAGATGATCGTAAATTGGTCAATGTTACGCACTTAACGAGGAAGGCGAGGAGCGTTTGTGCTAAGTTAATAAGAATACAGTAAACAATAGAGTAAACAATTCGCTCACTCATCCGCTTATGACTCAAGGGGTTTCGGCGGCACTGAAGCTACACATTTGCTCACTACCTACATGATGTCTCCTTCCCTTCCTCGACACATATGACATCCGTGAAAGTTGATGCATGAAAGAAAAAGAGAATAAGAAATACGACAAAAACATCAAGCCGCAAAAGAAAACAGACACCTTCCATACTTCTGTCTACTACCCACTGATAAATATTCAAATGATAGGGTGAGGCGAATGTCTTTCAGTATATCAAAAAAAATATAATCCTCCGTCCTTCTATATCTGCATAATACTGATATATTGATACTTAATATTTCCGCAGAGAAAGAGATAGAGGAATGGATAGTGATGGGACTGGTGGAGGAAAATGGATAGTCAAGGGAATGGTGGATAGGGGAAGGGATTGTGTAGGAACTGGTGGATAGGGGTAGGTATAGTGATGGAAAATGGTGTATAGGGGAAGGGATGGTGAGGGGACTGGTGGATAGGGGAAGGGATAGTGAAGGAAAATGGTGGATAGGGAAGGATGGTGAGGGACTGGTGGATAGGGAAGGATAGTGGATAGGGGAAGGATAGTGAGGGGACTGGTGGATAGGGAAGGATGGTGATGGAACTGGTGGATGGGGGAAGGGTTGATGATTAGACTGTGGATAAGGAAAGCGTTGGTGGTGGGACTATGGATAGGGGAGGGATAGTGATGGGACTGGTGGATAAGGAAAGGGTTGGTGATGGGACTGGTGGATAGAGGAAGGGATAGTGATGGAACTGGTGGATAGGGGAGGGTTGGTGATGGGACTGGTGGATAAGGGAAGGGATTGTGATGGGCCTGGTGGATAGGGGAAGGGAGAGTGATGGAACTAGTGGATAGGGAAAGGGATACTGAGGGGACTGGTGGATAAGGAGTGGGTGTGGATGGGACGTTCAATTTCCCTATTTACTGTCTTTTCAAATGATGATTGGAGAGGATAATACAATGTGGAAAAAAAATATATGGATGATGACGCTTGATATAGTTCTTTATACTGCAATCCTTTACGTTTGAATATGATGCACAGGTGGGATGATACAATATGAAAAAATCGACTCATCACCAACTCTGTCAGCATGCGTCATAGAGAGAACAAAATAAAAGAAACAAATTTACTAATACTTCACAAGATATTAGTCACTTGCTACACTAAACAGGGAAGAAAACAGTGTGTGTGTGTGTGTGTGTGTGTGTGTGTGTGTGTGTGTGTGTGTGTGTGTGTGTGTGTGTGTGTGTGTGTGTGTGTGTGTGTGTTGCCGTGACGCCTTCAATAGCTAGGGAGAATTTCGAAATTCCGGTCTCTTTCAAAGTTTAGAAAGTCTGTCTCAACCGAGCTGCAAGTGGCTTCTTTTTTTTATTTTTTAGTCTCTCTCTCCAAGACAAATATACCAAGAAGACATGTTTTCCACTTGCCTTGTTTACTTCAGTCAGTCTAACACGTAATCAGACATCCATTCAACCATGAAGTCAGTCAATTAGCTGCCGTGTATCCAACCAGCCATCCAGCCCCTGTAGTCAACCAGTCAGCCAGTCAACCTTATAGCCATCCAGCCATCTAACCAGCCTACCAATTATCCATCCATCCAACCAGCCAGTCAACTATCTATCCATCTATCAAGTCAGCCAGCCAGCCAAGTAGCCAAGCAGCCAGTCAGCTATGCACGTTGCCCCTTTCAGCTGCTCCTTCCCGCCACTCCCTCCACGTAGCGCCTCCACATGTTAATTAGGAGCAAAGCGTTTACCAACACCTGCACCAGCGATCAACACCACCTTCAAATTGCCATTACGCAGAATTACAAACCATTAACACTCCTTTATAGATTATGGCGTCATTTCTCGCTTACATTTTCGGAGGTACGCATGTGTGGAAAAGGAATGATTTTTTTTTTTTCGATTTTGATGTCATTATTTCTTGTTCATCTTAGGTATGTTAAGTGTTGAGGAGGATTTAGTATGTTCCTGTTAATTTTGTTGTATTTGTTCCTTTTATATCCATGGAAGCATACAGGTTTTGAGATTCATTACTTATATACTTTTTTTTTTACTTTGCTCTATAACATCCCTGGTTGAACATGTTTTAAGTTGCATTTAATTAACACGCTCTCTCGTTTCACTTTTATTTTACACAGACTTCATCGTTTCTTTGTTCTACATCACCGAGACACACACACACACACACACACACACACACACACACACACACACACACACACACACACACACCTCAAACACAAAGTTCACATCCTCGGATATACACATGTTTTGAATTTCATATAAGACTTACTACATTTTTTTTTTTTTCGAGGCATCCCACACTCAATCATGCTGCTCTTTCTCTCCCTCGCCGCCGCCGCCGCACGCTTTCTCCTCTGATATAAACGCTAATTATCCTTCTCATCTTGTTAATAATTGGCAGCTTAGCCGGCAATCCCAAGCGTCTGTAAGTTTTAATGAGAATAGCTGCGGCGCGGCCCCGCCATCACTCCTACCGCGGCTAATTACACCGGCGCCAATTTATATTTCGAGTGTAATTACAATAAACAAATGGCGGGACGAGGCCGGCACATGCATCGCTTTCTCCGACGTGCCGCTCCCCGCGCAGATTGATTCACGCGTAATGCCTCAAGATTTACAGCGAGGTGTGCGAAATAATAAGTGTTTTTTTGTGAGTGCGTGTGTGTGGGTTACTGCAACGTTTATGAATATCAAATCGCTCGGAAGTAGTACTCATATCCCAATCCTCATCCTTGACTCGTCAAAACTAAAACTTCAATATCCTCACGTCATTAGGGCATTTTCAAAGTAGGCATCTAAAAAGATGATTATTAGTTTGTTGATAGCAAATCCCTTTTCTCTGCTCACAGGAAACAGGATTAAAAGTCTTCATTAGACGGTTAATATTGAAAAGTTGGCATTAGATTGATTTGGATTTGAACCTACAGGAACAGAAAAAAGGTAAATACACTTCGAATTACTTCTATGGAAAATGGTGACAAATCAAATGAGTAAAATAGCTTCTCGGTTGTATAACATATTTTCTGTTGTGAAATACGTAAGCTTGAGAAATCAACAAGATTCTTTACTTTTACCTGAGGCTTCAACAGGTGAAGAAACAGTGTATCATACTTTATCTCTTTCTCTACTGCAGCGAGAGAGTGATCTTCATCAAAGTGAAGACTGACTTACAGGCAAAAGAAAAGGAATGAAGAACAGAAACAAAGAATGGAAAGAGAGAAAAGGACGAGGGAGCAGAATCGAGCTAAATCAATAAAACCAATTGATACGCCTGACTAACGTATTCACGCATGACGAAAATTACCCATCAGACGCCGCGCTCAAGTCATCGCCGCAGGGACAAAAATTGAGATTAAACTGCCAATTTTCCAAGACGGGGCATCATCACCACCACCACCACCACCACCACATCTATCACCACCACAACGTGCTTCAGAAGGTGTTAGCAGGGCACTGAGCAGGAGGGTGAGAACTAACGTATCAGCTTATTAAAGAGGAGGGAATGGCGGACGGTGAAGAAGGGAGAGGGTGAGGAACAGGTAGGTAGAGGATGTGAAGACACAAGGAGGAGGTGGAGGAGGAAGAAAAGGAGGAGGAGGAGGAGGAGGAGGAGGAGGAGGAGGAGGAGGAGGAGGAGGAGGAGGAGGAGGAGGAGGAGGGGCGGGGCGAGGCGAGGCGACTGGGAGGAGTTAAGAAGAGATGAAAACTGGAGGAGAAGTGGGAGGAGCCGACCCGGGGCTGGAGAGGTAGAGAAAGAGAGAGGGAGAGGGCGGGAGGAGTGGTGCTGCTGGAGAGGGAGTGGTGGCGGTGGCGGCGGCGGCGGCGGGGCTGGAGGACAGGCAGTGGCAGTCAGGTGGACAGATCCGTATGAGGCGTATCGCTGCCTGCGCCTTAGATGGCCGCCACGAGCCTGCCTGCCTGCTTACCTGTTCGCCCCACGCGCCGTCCACCTGCCTGTCTAGACCACACAGGCTCCCACGGAATACACTCCACAATTTATGGCGGCGCTATTATGAATGACACGCGATATTAAGTCCTGTCGCTTAAGAGATACTTAGTGACGACTTCAAATTTTACATCACTAATTTCTATAATTTTTTTATCTCCCTTTCCGGGTTTATTTTTTGCCGGCTAAAGAAAACCTCTTAGTGACACTTAGTAGTTTTTGTATATAATTATTATTTTTACTAGTTTTCTTAGCTAAACCGGACTGAATATAGAGAAAAAAGGTTTATGGAGACGGCTCGGTGGACTGACAGCCATGAATAAGACTAAACCCCCGGGCAAAAGAGGAGGGAGGAGAGGAGTGAGGGGGAAGAAGGAAGAAGAAGAGAAAGAAGGAGGAGAAGGAGGAGGAGGAGGTGAGAAGGAGGAGAGGGGGAAGTGTTGAGGAGGGAAGGGAGCTAAGACAAACTGAGACAAACCCCTCCCTTCACCTCCCCCAACGCAACCTAACCTAAAGAGGGGAAAAGAAGATCCGTTGAGGGGCTACCTGATCACCCCCCCCGCTCCCCCCCCCAGCCCAGCACGTGCTTCCCAGAATCCCCAAACAGCAGGTAGGTCAACTTTGGTTTTGGACGCACAAACAATCGCAGCTGTCAAGTTGTTTGCCTCTTATGGTTGTGTCTGTTTTGTTTGCCGTCTCTCTCTAATGATTGAGACGGATAAACCGCTACTTCAAAATAATCACACACACACACACACACACACACACACACACACACACACACTGACTATACTCCTTCTCGGATGTTCGAGCTAACACTTTTACCAACAATCTAGATCCAAACTTTTGTGTGTTTTGGGGTCCATCTTTCCAACGAATGACCTTATCTCCCACAACATAGCTCGGCCAAATCAATACTAAAAAAACAACATTACAACAAAATAATTAACTTTATTTTCACTCTTCTCCGTTCCTTGGAAGAAAACGTAAGCCAGCATTAGCCACAAATAAATAAAGAACCACAACACCGATTATACGTGGACCAGCAACGCACAAGCAGCGGAGTGTCAATAAACAACAGCATCATGACAGTGTGCAGAGCCGTGAACCCGCGATGTGTCTTGCGTATTGTTGTTATTACGGTCGGCGGGAATGAGAGGGGAAAAGAGAGAGGTACTGAGAGAGGGGGAAAGAGAGAGAGGGAGGTATTGAGAGAGGGAGAGAGTGTGTGAGGTGGAGCAAAAGTACGATTTCAGAACATTTAGATGAAACTTGGTATAGTATTCGTGATATTCCTTCTCTCTGTCCTTCCTTCCCTCTTTCCTTCCTTACATACTTCTTTCCGTCCCTCCTTCCTTCCTCAATTCATTCATAAATTCACTCATTCATTCATTCTTCCTTCTTTACTTTCTTATTCCTTCCTCTCTATCTATTTTAGTCTTATTTTCTTTTAATGATTCTCTTGTCTTCTTTCTAGTTTTCAATTTATTTATTTTTCATCTGTCTGTCTGTGTGTGACTGTCTGTGAAACTCTCTCTCTCTCTCCCCATGATTCTCTTTCGACTTCTTCTTATTATGTTTTTCTGTCATCTGTATCTGTGTGAGACTCTCTCTCTCTCTTCCCTCTCCACGCTCAGGAGACACAGGAGTCGTTTCCGCGTGTCCTTTACGATCACGGTCATTTCTGAGTGCTGGACGTGACTGACGCTCTGGACGCACACACACACACACACACACACACACACACACACACACACACACACACACACACACACACACACACACACACACACACACATTCTGATATAAACTGACTTGGTGACGTAGTATTTGTAAGACTTTGCGATATTCTTCTTTATTACTACATATCATTTATTATTATTATTATTATTATCATTATTATTATTATTATTATTATTATCACTTAACCTTCCTTCTCCTCCTCCTCCTCCTCCTCCTCCTCCTTCTTCTTCTTCTCCTCAGCCTCCTCCTCCTCCTCCTCCTCCTCCTCCTCCTCCTCCTCCTCCTCCTTCTCCTCCTCCTCCTCCTCCTCGTCCTCTTCATTTTCAATTTTGCTCCTCCTTCCCTTCTCCATCTCCTCTTCCTCTTCCTCTTCCTTCTTTTTCCTCCTCCCTTTTATTATCACCTCACCACCACCACTACAACCACCACCACCACCACCAGTACCATTACCATAATCATAACAATCATAATGAGAGAGTCACAACTAAGATTTGTTTTACCTTAGCCTGACAGCTGGCGCCCTGTATTCTCCTGCTAAGTATAAGTTGTCTTTGTAGGTCTCCTCATGCATGATGGAAGGTCTAAAGGGGTTAGTCGGTAGCCTGCAGCCTGGTCACGCGTGGGCTATATCACTGCAGGACACGTGTATCGCTTCTGAATCTTCGTGCATATTATTCACCCTTTCAAAACGAGGGTGCAATACGGCACTATTCCATTATTAGATTCTTTTTCAAAGGTATTTCTAGACATCGAGGTAAAACGCTTTCAATCCCCTTATTATTCTTATAAGTAATCTTTTATTTCTGAATCAGATTTTAGTTTTAAACGTACACTTTTTTTTCAGTCTGGCTCCGATAGCCTTCCATTTCTATGGATTGACTTATTGACTGAATGACTGTAAGGAATGACATTTTGTCCACTTTTATTGGTCCTTGGTTCTTCCACACACAAAAATATCTGACGCTACTGACTGGAGATGCATAACTGTCAATATCAACTAAACTAATGATGATGAAAACAATAATGCAGTGTCGTATACTGCTTTCTGTCCTGAATATCAGTCAGCTGCCTCCAGACACAGGTTGTAAGAACAAACAGATGGCCTGAGAGGCAGTTCGCTTTT
>NW_026111828.1:65000-90000 GCF_024679095.1 Eriocheir sinensis
TTACACCGCTGCACGGCTCTGACCTAACTGTTGGAATAATGATAATAGAAACAATGATTGTGATATAATAATAATAATAATAATAATAATAATAATAATAATAATAATAATAATAATAATAATAATAATAATAAATGATAATAATGGTAAGCAAACAGCGTATTTAAAAGAATAAGTATCGCCGACGTATTGGCCAAAATAATATTTTTAGCTAGCACTCATCATTTACTATATTAGTTAATTTTTATCGGATCTTATCGAAGTGCCGACCACGCCTGCAGGACTGTATAATCAGGCTGATGTATGAAAATGAACTCTTGAAAAAATAAAGATTGATCAACATTCTATATTGACATACCAGCCAAATTTTTATATGTTTTGTTTTTGTTTCTTGATGTGAATACTAAGTGGCAGGATTCGCACAAACTGATGAAACTTGCACTATTTTTTACTTAAACAATTTTTACTGCTTGAATCTAAGAGTTGGCCAGAACGTATCTCTTTTAATTACCTATATTTTTCTTTAAAATATTGCCTTTGTTTAAATATTTTTGGTGTATTGTGTTGAGGTTACAGATTTTGGAATTTCTAGCATTTGTATTCTTATGGGTTTATTGATTATATACACTGCCTTTACTGACAATGATAATACATCTAGCAAAACCAAAAGCATCTGCCCTTTCTGGTAGCGTGGCTTATGATTAGACTTTCAGTATGTGTTCGTGATAACATTGGGAGAAGAGTTGACTCCAAACCACTGTTTTGAAATTATTGCCTACGTAAAAGTAATGTTTGCGTCTGTTCACAGTAATTATCTTACGCTGTGGTGGAGCAAAACGTTCAGACTTGTATACCTTTGTGTGTGTAACAACGATCCTTACTCCGACAGCCTTGTGTGAACACCCTGAGGCACGGGAAACACATGAAGCTTAATGGCTACTGTTTATTATTGCTTTTTGCTAACATTAATTTGTCTTTTTGTTTTCTCTTTACTCTTTCAAAGCATGTTTTTAGAGTTTTTCTCAACAAATAAATGCATTTCTTAAGACACAGAAATCTTTGCTATATAGTTATGTATTTATCTATTTTTCTTAATACTCTAAGATGGGCAGCAGCGCCAACCCAATCCCTGCCCCAGACACAAGAGGGGAGGGAAACAGTTGCGCATGACTGATCTATCACACCGTTCTATTTTGCTGTTGTTATTGTCATCGTCGTCGTCGTTGTTGTTGTTGTTGTTGTTGTTGTTGTATATGGTGGCGTTGTTGTTGGTGGTGATGGTGGTGGTCGGCGCGTAGACCATCAGAGCAGCCCGCCGGAACACATTAGAAGTGACTTGTTGATTTTCTTGCTCACTACACCACCACCGCCACCACCGCCATCCCCTCTTCTTCTGCTCGTCCGTGTGGCGTGTGCGCTGTGATCTGTGCTCTTTCCTGGCTTTTTATTTGCACTAATTTGGGTCCAGGAGTCAGTGATTATTCTTACCTGATACTTGACGTTTCTTCATTTATTCCTTCCTTTCTTCTTTCTTTCTTTCTTACATTTTTCTTTCCTTCTCATATTATTTTTTTCCTTTTGCTCTGCTCTTTTCAATCCTTTCTTTTTTTTCGTTCCTTACTAAAACTTTCTTCTGCTTGCATGTCTTCTCTTTTCCATCAATCTTTTTCACTCCTATATTTTAATACTTCTTTATTATTTTGCTTTTTAGTCCGTTATTTCCTTCATTCTTCATTCGTGCATTATTTCTTTCCGTTTTGCTTTCCTTCTATCCTTCATTGCATTCTTCATTCCTTCCTCCTTTCTCTCCTTTCTTCTTATCTTCACTTCTTCCTACCTTTCTTCCTTCCATCCTTCCTTCCTTTCTTCCAATCTTACTTCATTTCTTCCTTCCCTCCTTCCTTGCTATCACCCGTGTGGCCTTCCAGAGTGAAAGCACGAGAACATCATTTTCCGTGCGTCAAGAAACTCCGATTAACATGTATGGGAACAAAACAAAAAAGCGTTACATTTACTCCCTATTGATTCGTATTCTGCGGAAGTTAATCGCCGTTATTACAAACTCCACGCCGTCGTCGCTTCACACAGTTTCAAGTAAACAGCGCGCGAGGGGGGAAAAGTAATTTGACACTGCCATTTCTCGCTCATTATGGCGTGATCTTGGTGGACGGATTTAAGCTTGACAATGTTTAATTACCCTATTCATTCTGCGCTGGAATCCTTTATGCCGTGAGCAACAAAGGGCAGCAGGAAAAGAGTCGGCAGTAAATGAATTCCCTTTGCTGTGTATCAGATTTATTGTTCTTTTGCTTCAATCAGGTGAATGCAACTGACCAAAGTCCGCACACAAAGGATAAATAAAATCATGCACACACACACACACACACACACACACACACACACGCACACACTCACACTGATTTATATTTAACAGTTTTTTTTTATAACGTTCTTTCTCTACAAATTTCGCGCACATTTCCCTAACAAAAACCGTTAACAACATTCCAACAAAATCATAACAAATGCTGAAGTTTTACGAATCGTCATAAAATACAAAGTCGACGTGCTTTTGTTTTCTTTCTTCTTCAATTCCTTTTCTATATTTTGTTCTTGTCTTTTCTCTCTCTCTTTCTCTCACTTATAATTTTGCAATCCTAATCTTTCTTTTCTTCAATTCGTCTTTCATATTTTGTCTTCTCTCTATCTCTCATTTTCGTCTATACTTTTACAATCTTTATCTTATTTTTTTTTTCAATTTCTCCTCCATCTTTTATCCTTGTCTTTTTTTTTCTCATCTCGTTTATTCTGTTCAAATTCTCATCCTTTTAAATTTTTCTTCTCCGTTTTCTATTTTATATCACATTCACGTCCATATTTATCCCCTCCACTCCTATTACATGGTCGTATTTTCTCCTCCTCCTTATTTACTTCTTTCTTTTTTCCCTCATTCTCATCCTTTACGCGCCCATATAAATTATCCTTTCTGTATTTTTTCCCTTCAAGTCCATTACTTTTCCTGCTTGACTTTTTTATGTTCCTGCTTTCCTCTCCGTTCCCTCCGTTCCTTCCCTCCTCCTTCCTTTATCTTATCTGTCTATTTCCCTCCTTTCTTCCTGTGTTTCTTCCTCTTTCGCTCAATCCTATACCTTAGATCTTTCTTTTTTTCTTTCTTTCCTTCCTTCATTCATTCTTATCTTCCTTCCACCCTCTCTTCCTTTAATCTCTTTCTTTTCTTCCTCCTTTCCTTCTTTCTTTTCCTTCCCTCCCTCTCCTTTCCTTCCTATCCTTCCCTTTGTTTATTTTGCTTTTTTTTCCTTTACCTTCCCTGCGACCCTCACTTCTATCTTCCCCTCTATCCTTCCTTCCTTCCTTCTTTATTTCCCCGATGTTCCTTCCTTCTCCTTCCCTTCCATCCTTCCCTGCTATTTTTCTTCCTTCCTTCTTTGTTTCCTCAACTTTCATTCCTTCTTTTCTTTCTTTCTTTTTTCCTTCCTTCCTTATATACTTCCCGGACGTTCCTTTCTTTATCTTCCGTTCTATCCTTCCTTCCTTCCTTCCTTATTTACTTCCATGACCTTCCTTCCTTCCTTTCACATTTTTCCTTTGCTCCTCTTTCCTATCCCTTCTGTTCCTTGCCATTCCCTTCCCTCGGACTCTCACTTCTCCCTTCCTTTCTATCCTTCCTTCTTTACTTTCCCGATCTTCCTTCCTTCCTTCCATCGCCCGTGTCTTACCTGGGTGCGAGGTAGTCAGGTGTGTGCCCCAGGTGTGTGCTACCAGGCGGTCTTATTCAAAACACTGCTCATACTGAACCCCGCGCGGCTGAATGTGTTCATTGTGGATCAGTAAATTACCTCATTTCTGGTCCTGCCTGGCTCATTACACACTGATTCCCCAAGAGAGTTTATCCTTAATGACTGCCGCTGCTTAAGATTCTCCTAGGCGATTTTTTTTTTCCTTTCCTTCTCTTCTTTCTCTTCTCTCTCTCTCTTATGTGTCTGTTTATCTTTAGAAACTGTAAACCTGTCAAATGAGAGAGAGAGAGAGAGAGAGAGAGAGAGAGAGAGAGAGAGAGAGAGAGAGAGAGAGAGAGAGAGAGGAGAGAGAGAGAGAGAGAGAGAGAGAGAGAGAGAGAGAGAGAGAGAGAGAGAGAGAGAGAGAGAGAGAGAGAGAGAGAGAGAGAGAGAGAGAGAGAGAGAGAGAGAGAGAGAGAGAGAGAGAGAGAGAGAGAGAGAGAGAGACTAAGTTTACACACGGCCGGAAGCTGATTGTTACAAAAGCTATATATGTCTTTGGAGTTTTAATTTTCAACAGAATTATGCAAACCTGCCCCCTCTCCTCCTCCTCCTCCTCCTCCTCCTCCTCCTCCTCCTTCTCTTCTTTCCTCTTAATATTCTTCTTGCGTAACAGGTGCGGGAAACGATATTCATTATGTTCATTTACAAGCAACAGCAGCAACAAGGAAGACTAATTTTCTCTCTCTCTCTCTCTCTCTCTCTCTCTCTCTCTCTCTCTCTCTCTCTCTCTCTCTCTCTCTCTCTCTCTCACACACACACACACACACACACACACACACTGTTTTATCCATCACAATTCTCTCTTTCAAACACAAACATGCACGATTTGACGATTTAGAGAAACAGGAAAGAACAAAAAAGGGAAAGAATAAGGAAGGGGAAGTACAGACAGCGAGGAAAGGGAAGCAAACTGACTTTCTAACCTGGAAATGGGCAGTCAGTGGGTTCTCGGATGAAATAAAAATAAAAATAACAATAAAAATACGTAAAAAAAAATAACACACCTAAACGATAAAAACAGAAGACCAAACGGGAGAAGCACATGAAACTTCCTCCATTGTTGTGTGTGTGTGTGTGTGTGTGTGTGTGTGTGTGTGTGTGTGTGTGTGTGTGTGTAGGGGCGGGGAATAAAGCGAGTAATGGATGGGTGGCGTGAGTAATATTATGCCCCGGCGTGTCTCATCCATCAAGATACTTTAATAACATCATGTAGGAGACGAGCAAAAAAAAAAAAAAAAAAAAAAAATCACGCGTCAGGAATTTGTACAATATAAATATAATACCAAATAAAACAAATCCGTGCAATCAGGAACACTTGATAGAAAAGAAAAAAAATATATGGTTGACTATATCTCATCCATCAAACTCCTTTTTAATATAAACACCAACGACAAAAAAAAAAAAAAATCTTGTAAGAAATTTGAGGAAAAAATATGTATCAGGTAAATTAAACGACTCATCAATATTATCCGTTTTAAAACTAATGTAACTATTTTGTCACAACACTCACGGTCTTTAGCAGCGTCGAAAGCACAATCCTTCCTGCATGGCTCGGAGAAACAGTGATCCTCGTTGACGCAGTAATTGTTGGATGGAAGAATACGGGAAGCGCTGGCGTCACGAGGGGTATCTTTTGTGTTCCGCCTCTATCTGGCTTCGTGACGGCTGGGGGAAGTAGAGGAGCGGCGCAGGTGAATTATTGGGTGACAGAGGGAAGGGAAGGGAGGCAAGGTGGGTGACATTCCTCCACCATTCCATCACGATAAAATTCCCTCGTTCGGCTCCTGAAAAAAAAGGGAGAAAGGAAAACATTACACGAGCGGATGAAAAAAATATCGCTGGAATGACGGCGTCCTCCTCGTGCTGACTGCATAAGGGAAAATAAAAGCGCTAAACATTTGACCTGCGATGCGAAAAAGAAATAAATGGCCACTTTTCCACCAGCACGAGTGTCGGATGGAGAACAATAGTGGGATGGGGGTGGGGAAGAGTGCGATATATTACACCATTCCTTAACACGACACTGCCTACCATCACCATCACCACCACCATCGCCTTGACCATCACCGTCACCATTCCTGCCCCCTTGTGTACGTATATCGTGGAGCTAACTGCCTCTGTGTGTACATGTGTGTGTGTGTGTGTGGATGTGTCGAGAGAAAGAATAACCCGACCTCTACCTTACATTTACCTGCCCTCGTCAATTACAGGTATATCACCGCACAACAGGTATACAAGAGCCAGTAAGGTTGCGACGCAGGACCTGTCTGGTATACGCGAAGTTGCTCCTCTGTTTTGTTTATGTCAGGTCCGGATCGAGCTGCTGGTGCCATCGGGTGACGCGGTAACTTACGAGACCCAGACTCGTTTTGAGCCCCCACTTCGATTCCCTGTGTGAGTCCGAGTGAATTAGTGTGACTCAATACTAACCTGTCTCGCCCGATAGTGGTCGTAATTCAACTTTCATCGGTGCAAAAAGGTGTCTGACTGGCCATTGGTGTTTTCTGGAAGATTTACAGCGAAGAGAGAGAGAGAGAGAGAGAGAGAGAGAGAGAGAGAGAGAGAGAGAGAGAGAGAGAGAGAGAGAGAGAGAGAGAGAGATACTGGGAAATCAGGGTAAACAGATCCAAGAATTCATTGTTCACGTATTCAAGGATTTAAGGTATCTCTTTTTCTCTCTATTTTTAGGAATCGTTTGAGGTTGAGATTTACGCTTGCTTCTTCTTAGCTGTAAATTGTGCAAAAGGCTGACGCAACGGATGGTGAAGCTTAGGTTTGGTCGTTTTTTTTTTTTTTTTTTTTACAACAAAGGAGACAGCTCAAGGGCACAAAAAAGTAAACAATAATAAAAAAAAAAGCCCGCTACTCGCTGCTCCTAAACAAAATCAAAAGAGGTGGCCGAAAGAGAGGTCAATTTCGGGAGGAGAGGTGTCCTGATAGCCTCCTCTTGAAAGAAAAAGATATCATCCACGCTATTTGACTTTCGTTTGTATGTGTATCATGAAGACGTGCAAGGATATATAAATTCCCTAACCGTCCTAATACAATGCAAAGATATCAAGTTTCCTTTCCCCAAAACAAATATCTTTTTCTTCTTATCACATCGCAATTATTTTTCATCCATTATTTTCATTTTTAATTCCTTATCGGAGGCATGTATTTTGTATGTTTTTTTTTTCTTCACATCCTACATTCCCTTTCTATTTTTTTTTTTATTCATTTATCATTTTTTACCTCCCCGCTTCATGTGATCGTAGCAGATAAGGCAATGACGGGGTTGGGCTTATTACACGCCTTACTTTTTTCTTTGCCCTCTCCTTCGATGTAACACCCGGACACATGCAAGGTGGGAATCAATGAAGTCCCACGCAATGAGGCGGAATTTTATTTTTTTCACTTCGCATTACGCAGCAAAGATAAGAGAGTGAAAGAGCGAATATAAGAGTCACCTAACGTTACCATGCCAAAAGTCGCCCAAATTAGAACCACACACCCACACACACATACACACACACACACACACACACACACACACACATACACACACACACCATCCTCTGCTCCATCACCAGTCAACAATACCTTCTGACTTCGCCTTGACTGCCCACTGTCCTAATCCTTCATAATTCTCCCTCCCAACAACCATTTCCCCCTCCTCCCCCTCCATCTGAGTCCTCCCTAACTGATCATGGTCCCTGCTATACCCTGTTGCCTTCTTCCTTTCACTCCCTGCCACCAATCGCTCTTACTCCTTCTTCGTTGTCATTACCTGCTATTTCTCTCTGACGTCTCTTGCTCTCTCTCGCCCTCCCTATTCCCCTTTTTTTAACTCGTTGCCCTTTTGCTCTCATTTCGTCCCTATGTAGTTCTTTCTTCCATTTATAACGACCCCCTCAACCCCCCTTTCCGTTCTTTCCTTTTTTCCCTTTCTACTTTCCCCTTCCCTCTTCCCCTTCTTCCCATCATACCATTCTGTTGCCTTTCCCTCTCTTCCTTGTAGTTTCTCCTTTCTCTCGTCTACTCTCAGTTCTTCTCTTCGCCTCTTCCCATTTTTTATTTCAATACTTTGCTCCCTTCTTTCACCATCACCGCGCAGTTTCCTTTTCTCCTTGTTTCTCCTCGTCTTCGCTACCTCAACCTTTCCACCCTCAACCACTCTTCGTCCCGTCTAGTTCATCCCACTCTTTACTCGTTATCCTTTTCTCTTATTCAGTTCCTTTCTTCCCTCGTTATTCCTCGCCTTCGCTACCTCAACCACTTTCTTCGTCTCTGTGTGTGTGTGTGTGTATGTGTGTGTGTGTGTGTGTGTGTGTGTGTGTACTTCGCGCATAATAAAATACGGGGCTCTAAGTAAAGGTTTCATCCCCCCCCCAACCCCTCACCACCACTACCACCATCACCAATAGCACCACCACCACCACTATCGCCACTATAAGTCTGCCTTGCCACGCTACTCCGCACGCTGACTTGCTACTCCCATAAGTCAGATGATAACGCCGCAGCACGAGGGCGGAACAGCAGAGAACAGCAGGTAGGAGCACGCAGGGGCAGGGAGAGGAGGGAGGGAAGGGAGAGCGGGTAGGGGGCAAGGGCAGAAGTATATATTATCCGCTTCCAATACGTGGGCATGCAAACACCTCGATAACACTTAGCTGCGGACAAAAACAACGCCGCTTGCCGTGATGGGGACGAGGCGATTACAGGGTGCTAAGCTGTGGAGGCCCGGCCCAAAAACAGGGATAAGCCGCGTGCATGTTTGAACGATTATTTGTCATGGGTGTCAATAGGAAGAGTGGCCGGCTTGGAACTGACTGACTGGGTGGTTCGGGGTTGGCTAGCGGACGGTTGGAATGGCTGATTGGCGGGTTGAGGTACTGGGGAAGGGAGGGGTGGGGTTGTGGTTTAGGTGTGTGCAGGAGGTGGGGGGAATGACGAGGACACTGACTGGCTGGCTATATGACTGGCTGGCAACATGACTGGCTGGTTATATGACTGGCTGACAACATGACTGGCTGGCTATATGACTGGCTTGCTGACTGGCTGGCTATATGACTGGCTGGCAACATGACTGGCTGGCTATATGACTGGCTGACAACATGACTGGCTGGCTATATGACTGGCTTGCTGACTGACTGGCTATATGACTGGCTGGCAACATGACTGGCTGGCTATATGACTGGCTGGCTATATGACTGGCTGGCAACATGACTGGCTGGCTATATGACTGGCTGACAACATGACTGGCTGGCTATATGACTGGCTTGTTGACTGACTGGCTATATGACTGGCTGGCAACATGACTGGCTATATGACTGGCTATATGACTGGCTGGCAACATGACTGGCTGGCTATATGACTGGCTGGCAACATGACTGGCTGGCTATATGACTGGCTGGCTATATGACTGGCTGGCAACATGACTGGCTGGCTATATGACTGGCTGGCTATATGACTGGCTGGCAACATGACTGGCTGGCAACATGACTGGCTGGCTATATGACTGGCTGGCAACATGACTGGCTGGCTATATGACTGGCTCGCTGACTGGCTGACCGGTGGGATGGGTTTATTTATTTACTTACTTATATATGTATCTTTTCATCTTATTTTTATGTAGTATATTCATTTATTTGTTTTTGTGTTTGCTGTGTCCCTGTGTTCGTCCATGTGTTTGTTTTTTGTTGACAGGTGAATGAGACGCGTTAATGGTTAAATAGATTATGTGACTACCCGGTTAGCTGGCCGTCAAAAATGCCATTGTCATTTTGGTTTACTAACTGGGTGGCTCCTGGCTGGGTGACAGGTTGAGACAGACAATGGTTTTAGGCTGAATGAACGATCGAGACTGACTGAACGACTGAATGAATAGGTGGAGGTGTGGAGGACAACTGACTTGGTGGGGATCTGACTGGACGGCTAACTGACTGATCAACCAACGGACTGAGTGGCTGATTGACTGACTAAAGGCGGCGTCACACAGGGCAAATTTCTCCCAACATGTTGCTCGTTTTCGTTGGTGATATCGCCAACCAAAAATGTTGTGCATCACACTGTGACCCTGAACTGTTGTGTTGACGCCGCGCTCCAACAACAACAAACACCACGCCAGCATCTCTCCAGCCACTTTTCCATGAATCGGAAGGATATTGAGGTTTTAGAAGATTGTGCTGCTGCATTGCACATAATGAAGCATGTGCTACGACTGCAGAAGCGCCAGAAGAGGCAGTGTTCTCCATCTCAACAGTTTGTTTACCTCGCGCCAGGCACACTCCGCCCAGCATATCATCACAGTCAGTTCAGTGTTATAAATAGCTTTACACAGTGTACAAATAAATCACAAACACATACTTGCACATGTACGTCGGTTTTTGGATTTTTACAGTTGACAATTTGAGTAAATATGTAAGATGATTGATTTTCAATTTACAGTTACAGCTTATAGCACGAATGGCATTTGACCCCGATTTCTCCCAACCAGTCTGGCAACACAACCGTTGTCCATCCTTCCCGATCCGCCAAATCTTGTTGGTGGTTGTTCATTTTGCCCAACCGCCAACATGTTCGGAGAAATTTACCCGTGTGACGCCGCCTTAACAAGCAAACTGAATGGATGAGTTTATATCTGACTGACTGTGTTGGTATGTAGCAAGGTACCTGGCTGGCAGACCAAATGAATGATTGATTGGTTGGCTGAATGACTACCTGGTATACTGGCTGGCTGGCTGGATGCAGATTGAAGATTGGAAGACTGAGGGTGTGGAAGGGTGGATGGGCAGCATGGCGTGAATAGTGGTGGTGAAAATGGAGGAGGAAACAGAAGTGGAAGCAGTAATAGTAGTAGTGGTAGTGGTGGTGTTGGTGTTCTTGCCGTAGTACAAATGGTAGCTTTTTATCTGTTGTTGGAGGTGGTTGTGGTGAAGATGGTGGAGAGAATAGAAGTGAAAAGAGTAATAGTAGCAGTTGTAGTGGTGGTGTTGGTGTTCGTGTTGTTGTCATATTTGGAAGTTACGGTGGTGATAGTACTGGTGGTGGAGGTGTTGGAGGAGGTAGTGGTAAGGTACTGGTTAAGGTGGTGGTGGTGGTGGGGATCTTGGAGTAGGTGGAGGAGCAGATAGTGGTCGCGGTGGGAGGAGGGGGGAGGAGGGAGGAGTTAATGGTGGCGAAGGTGGAGTTGGTGGTATTGGTGGCAGTTGTGGTGGTGGTGGCAGACACGTAGGACACGCGAGGCGCCGCCCACACCCCCAGGAGAGTGTGGTCGTGATGTGTCCACAGGGAGAGGGGTCGTGGCTTCAGCAGGGCCTATGAATAATGTGTGTGTGTGTGTGTGTGTGTGTGTGTGTGTGTGTTACCAATACACGTGACATTCTCCACATTCTCCCTTAGATTCAATCATAAATTTCCGTGACAGGTATGCCGGTGTCGCTGCTCCTGCCACTACTTTTTTTATCTTCCATCTACTACTACTACTACTACTACTACTACTACTACTACAACTACTACTACTACTACTACAACTACTACTACTACTACTACTACGTTCAATACCTTTACATAAACAATACTAGTGATAGTAATAATGCTAATAAAAATAAAAATAGGGATATTAATAATGGCAATAACAGTAGTAATAAAAGTATAACAAGCAGCCACTTTGCTCAGTCACATAACCCCAATTTTGACCTCTAAAAACAAAGCATGCCTCGGCCGAACGATCCCTTGTGAACTGATAGAAAAAATGAAACATCAGAATTTCAAGAGTAAAAAAAAAGGTCCATGAACACAGTGATTTGCAGGTAAAAACTCGACGGGCAGGTGAACGTGTGACAAAGGCAGATTTTGGGCTAGAAGAAAAATTATATACGAAAAAATCGACGCTTTGCAAAATTAATCCGCGAAAATGGTAAACACGAAAATTCTGTCCACTTTAAAACCAGATGATGAAAAATACTTTAACTGGATCGTACGGAAATTCGGGAGGAAATGTTTATATCTCGAATACACGAATTTATGAAAAGAAAGGAAAGATTTGAAATTTGTCCAGTGATGTATCTCTCTATCAACGCATCGCTCTTTTACACGTTTTCTTTTCTTATCTTTTTTTTTTCATGAGATTTTTTCATATATAGATTTTTTTTTAACTTACTCGTTCCTTCCTTATTCTATTATTTCGACTTTTGCTAAATAATTTTCTGTGTAAATCCTTTTATCGGTCGAATGATTTAGATTCAGAAATATAGACTACCTCTCTCTCTCTCTCTCTCTCTCTCTCTCTCTCTCTCTCTCTCTCTCTCTCTCTCTCTCCGGACCCCTACCATCTCGCCCCCTCCCTCGTAAACTGATCCACGTCCTCCACTTTTAGTCAGAGCGAGGCTTGGCGGGGGTCCAGAATTCTGCTTTATTGATATACTTTAAACTCTCGTCAGTCAGGGAGGAAGAACCTTGAACCCCGAGGCTGTGCAGTGAGTTTTGAGATGCTGCACTGACTCTCTTTTTGTGTTCCTTGGAGTTGCTGCTGTGCTTGTTACTGTTGTTGTTGTTGTTGTTGTTGTTGGAGCTAATCTTGTTCGTTTTTTTTTTGTTTTCTTTTTTTGTTATTGTTTTTCTAAGTGGCTCTCTTGTGCCTCTTTTTCTTCTTCTTGTTCTTGATCTTTGTCTTATTTTTTATCCTTTGCTAATTATTGTAGTTATAGTTAGAGAGAGAGAGAGAGATACCGTTTCTAAGAGACTGAGAGAGAAAGAGAGAGAGGAGAGAGAGAGAGAGAGAGAGAGAGAGAGAGAGAGAGAGAGAGAGAGAGATTATACTTCCATTTCCAAGAGATTTGAATCGTCCTGATGTATTCCGTTCATGTGTTTTGTGTGTTTTTACCTTAATTTTTTACCTTAATCGCTATAGCTAAAGAAAAATATAAAACACACACACACACACACACACACACACACACACACACACACACACACACACACACACACACACACACCAATAAAAAAAGCAAGCAAGACCAAAACTCACTCTCTTCCCGCCACCCAAAGCAAGCAAGAGGAAAAAAAGAACCCGACGCAAAATGACTAACGCGAGCACCGAGAAACATGACGGTATGAAACTCCTCAAACGTGTCACCAAAGAACGCCGCCGCGGGACAGGTGGGAAGGGCGGCGGCAGGCAGAGAAGTAGGCAAGCAGGCAGGCGGTACGGGGAGGCAGGTGGAACGGGGAGGCAAGTGAGGCAGGCAGACGGGCAGGTGGGCGGCGAAGCAAGGTACGGCAGCACGCGACAATCCGATTACAACACCGCGCCAGCCTCCCAAGCGGCCCCATACGCTGCGGAGGCGACGGCGGTGTGCTGCGGCTGCTCTCAAAGCCTATTACCTGGCGCGCCGTGCATGGTGGTGGCGAATCTACGTCCTCCAGTTATATTCTTTACTTTTGCTTTCCCTTAACCAACCTGTAGATTCTAATGATATGGCGTGTATTGGTATGTGGTCGTGGTGATGGTGTCCTGTCCAGTTGTTTTCCTTGCTCTTTTCTTTCACTTAACTAACCTGTAGATTCTAGTGATATGATGTGCGATAGTGGTGTCTGGCTGTGGTGGTGATGATTCCCTCAATTACTTTTTTTCGCTGTAGATATTAAAGATACGATGACTGGTGGTGGTGTTATGTCGCTGTGGTGGTGGTGGTGATGGTGGTGATGATGACTATATCTTTTATGGTTATATTTTTTCCCTCTTTCTTTCTTCCGTAACCATTATGCACGACTAATGATAGATAACTCGTGGTGATATGCTGGTGTTGTGTGGTTGGTGGTGGTAACGGTATCCTTGTGTGTGTGTTTGGTGTTAGTGGCGGTGATGGTATTGGTGTTGGTGTTGCGGTGTTGATAACCATGGTGAAGGCGCTAATAGTGAAGACATATCTATCATTTCCTCTTCTAATAAACTTCTTTTCTGTTCCTCTCAATCAACGTTCAAGAACCTAATTATTCTATTATTCAACTGGTGGTGTGGGTGGTTGATAAGGGTGGTGGTGGTGGTGGTGCTGTATTCACCTTCTCCGACTACATTTTTATTAATCTTTCAGCGCCAATTATCTTGCAGAAATTAAGTAATAATATGCTGCAGCTGAGGCTTGCGAAGCGGCTTAATATAACCATGAATTATTTAATGACTGCAAAAATATGCGTGCTTCAGGCTATAAGCCGTTATAAACGTCAGTGTATTATGTTACGCCTACGATAGCACTAGTGAGTTAGAAATTTGGAAACGGAAAGTTTAGCGAATAATCTTATATTATTACAAAAGCGTGCTGGCGCTACCTGCTGGATAGCTAGTATAAAACAAAATTAAAAATAAAGAAAATACAGTTGCGCGCGCGCTCGCTCGCATCTGTGTGTGTGTGTGTGTGTGTGTGTGTGTGTGTGTGTGTGTGTGTGTGAGTATACATAGGTCAAAAAACTAATCCGCCCACTCAGAGAACAAAAAGTTGCCACGAAAAATAGAATTTATCTAGTCAACCATTTGAGCCAAAACTTGAAGGAAAATTAAATGTACGACGCCCGAAGTTGGACACCAGACGGCAACACTTGCTCCGCCTGAGTCAGTGGCCGCCAGCGCCGGGTTGTCTGTTTCCAGCTGCCGTGCGTCACCGTCTGTCTGTCTGTCTGTCTGTTCCCTTTAAGTTACATTGTGCGCTGTAATTTCCTTTCTTGCATAGACAAAGAGTTGAGAAATGGGAGAGGGTGTGGAAGAGAGAGAGAGAGAAATAGCAGAGGTAGCAATAGTCGTTGTAGTTGTAGTAGCAGCAGCAGCAACAACAACAGTAGTAGTAGTAGTAGTAGCAGTAGTAGTAGTAGTAGTAGTAGTAGTAGTAGTAGTAGTAGAAGTAGTAGTAGTAGTAGTAGTAGTAGTAGTAGTAGTAGTAGTAGTAGTAGTAGTAGTAGTAGTAGTAGTAGTAGTAGCAGTAACAACAACAGCAGCAGCATCCTGAGTAGAGTCATGCGTGGGGTTCCGGTAAGGCCCGGTAAGACAGACAAGGCAGGTATAGCCGAGGATGGCCAGCTGAACACAAACAGCTCAGAACACGACACAGACTGGGGCTCAGGGGGATTTGGAGGGCATTAGCCGGTGTTGGGGAAGGTGCGGGGCGCTGGCTGGCTGGCTGGCTCTCTTTCGCTTTCTTTCTCGTGCTACAGGTCGTGAGGGCTGTAAGGAGAGGGGTAGTTATAGGAAAGGGCTGGGAGAGGTAAGCGAGGGAGGAAGGAAGGGAAGGAGGGGCAAAGGTGGGTTAGTAATTTATCTCTCTATCAACGCATCGCTCTTTTACACGTTTTCTTTTCTTATCTTTTTTTTTTCATGAGATTTTTTTGTATATAGATTTTTTTAACACTCTCTCTCTCTCTCTCTCTCTCTCTCTCTCTCTCTCTCTCTCTCTCTCTCTCTCTCTCTCTCTCTCTCTCTCTCTCTCTCTCTCTCTCTCTCTCTCTCTCTCTCTCTCTCTCTCTCTCTCTCTCTCTCTCTCTCCGGAAAATAGGAGGATGCAGGAATGGATGAGAAAAAAAAATTGGAGTGGTGTTACTGATGCAGAATGGATGAAAAAAAGGGGGTGGGTGGTGGTAAGGAGGATGGATGAATGGGTGCAGGAAGACAGGAGAATTGAAAAATGAAAAAGGCAGGGGAGAGCGTTAGAGAAAAAATAGTTTACCCTCCCACCCATCTCTCTCTCTCTCTCTCTCTCTCTCTCTCTCTCTCTCTCTCTCTCTCTCTCTCTCTCTCTCTCTCTCTCTCTCTCTCTCTCTCTCTCTCTCTCTCTCTCTCTCTCTCTCTCTCTCTCTCTCATGACCATTAATTCTCACAGCACTTTTTTTTGCCATACTTTAAAGAAAAAGCAAATGAATCCATTGAACGCTTACTACAACACGAACATCACAAAGGAAGCTGTAAATGTGCTTCGTGGATTTAATTATCTTTTCACTTAAAATACACTCTTAATTGGAAGCAAAGTCAGGATTTTTTTTTGGGGGGGGGGAGGGTGGAGGGGGCCACCTACATCGTGTGAGTATTTATATTATATAATCTATTTTTAATCTAATAATTATTTCAGATTGTTTTACCTTATTATAATAGCCCGACACACACACACAACACATTTTGGGTGGGGTTCGAACCTCTTTACAGCGCTTCTATATCACCCTCAACCTCAAAACATACCTCTCTCCCTCATATGTCATACAGTGTATACGTAATATTTGAGATTGTGTATGAAATTTTCGGCGTACACTGAATAAAATTTCCCAGTGCTTGGCCAGGGAACTCCCCGACCGGGCCCAACTTATACTCCCGTCACAGCTGAGTCGGATTTTTTTATAGTATATCGAATCCATGAACGATTTAGATTTTTTGAAGAACACATTAATGCATAGATTAGTAAGTGAAAACGAAACCCTGGCCTTCCATTATCCGCCATGAATACAATATTATCATCAACCACCGAAATATGTGAACAGCACTTTTCAGGGAAATAAAGTGCGTATTTATTTTTATTCATGTTCCTCACTGGCATTCATAAATCACTTTATTCTCTCTCTCTCTCTCTCTCTCTCTCTCTCTCTCTCTCTCTCTCTCTCTCTCTCTCTCTCTCTCTCTCTCTCTCTCTCTCTCTCTCTCTCTCTCTCTCTCTCTCTCTCTCTCTCTCTCTCTCTCTCTCTCTCTCTCTCTCAGTAACGATGACAGTAATATTTTTTGTGGCCATGGTGATAAACGTCGACGCATTCTATTACCACCACCACCACCGCCATAACCACAACCACCACCATCAACAACAACAATAATGACCACCACCACCAACACCAATACCACAACCACCACCACCACCTCCAAGCGGCGTATGATGCAAAATTAATGCCAATTTTACTGACATTTATCATTACAGCCGTCTTGAATTCACATGAAAAAAAAAAAAATAATAATAATAATAATAATAGCCACGAACACATGCTCATCCAGCCACTTTTATATTTACTTTTAATATTTTCATTTTATTTATTTATTTGTGTCTAGGAGTGATGAGGGAAGGGTGACCGAACAGGGGGGGGGGGGATAACAAATACTCACACCCGTAGACAGACAGAGACAGACGGATATTCGAAGAGAAAAACAAACATTCAGACAGATAGACAGGCAGACATTCAGACAGACACCAAAACACACACACACACACACACACACACACACACACACACACACACACACACACACACACACACACATTCTCTGCAGAATTCAATAAAGTCCGGTGATCAATCATTGCCGACACTTGCAAAGAAGAAAATAAAAAAGTAACGCTTGGCGCTGGTGTGTGTGTGAGTTGGGTTTATGTTCCTTGCGTCTGGTACTGTTGATGTTGCTGTTGTTGTGGATGGTGGTGGTGGTGGTGGTGGTAACTGATGCTGCTGTTACCTTTGAAATATTTTGTACGTACATTTTCTTATTTTTTTTATTATTGGATATAACAATATTAATTTTCCTCATTATATAAGGTAATTCTATTTTTCATTCCTTTATTTGATTTTAGCAGCTTTGTCGTAGTAAAAAAAAAAAAACTGAGGAAAAGTAGAAAGAGTGATCGAGGAACTTCACAGGGAATCTTAAAGTAGATCTCAGGATGAATTTGAATAATGCGACGGTAATATTATATGATCTTTTTGCGAGACAACAATAATTATCGGGAAAGTAGGTCTTGAGAGAGGACTTGAGAGAAGACGAGCAATTAGTAGAAACCCAACCAATCTAATAAGCACACAAAGAGGAATGAATTAGGGAACAGACAAAGGTTGAAGGTGATGCAATGATGATAAATAATGAGAAGTGGATTTGAGCAGGTCATATACTGCATTGATAACAGATAGACAAACAAAGTAACAGAGTGGTAACAATGAAATTATGAAAGTGAGGGTAGATAGAGGACCAGGTGGGAAGATGAAGTTAGAGCATTTACGAGAGCAGGATGGAAGACAATAACATCAGAGTGAGGAGACGAGGAGGAGGGGGAGGACATTGGGAAAGGTCTTTGTATTGCAGTGGATTAGTGAAGAGAGTGAAGATGGAGATGATGATGAGGGTGACGTCTTATTTGAACTGCTTCCTTTCTTCCTTCTCTCTTTACAACTTAATTACCATCTTTTTACGCTTTCGTGTTTTACATTCACTATTTTTACCCCTTCTCTTATTTCTCCTCTTCATCTTCCTCTCCCTTCCTTATTATTCTTGTGTCGTATTTTTCCTCGTCCATGTAGCGTTAATATTTTTCCATCGTTCTAGTTCCCTTTGTTCACGCAATTTCGTTATGAGTTTACGTTTATATTTTTCCTCGTTTGTCTTTGTTTCCACCCTTATCTAATTTCAGGGATATTTCTTCTATTTACGGAATAATAATAAAATAAATAGATCAAACGTACTCGCTCTCACTTTCTGCATAGACATCACCGCAAGTGCCTTATAACCATTATGACCTGTGACTGGATGTCTACTCCAATTACAGTGTTCAGGATTAATGATATTCTTCTCTATCTTGTACGTCCCACTTAAGTTCCGATGTACCTAAGTAAAAAAAAATAATATAATTTTTTTGGCATTTTCCCTAACTTTTATACGCTTCATTTTGTTTCACACTCAGCAAAATTAAGTTCTCTACCAAACTTTAGAATCTTTCCAGCCTTCATGTGCAGCATAAGAGTCAGATAGGAAGGAGAAGGAGGGCATGAACAAATATTATGTTTTCATCCATTATATTAAGGTTCTTTTCTTTAGTGATGAAAAAAAGGTGGTAATTGCATTGTAGTAAAAGAAAAGATATTGGTAGGAGTAATAGTAGTAGTAGTAGTAGTAGTAGTAGATGTAGTAGCAGTATAGTAGTGGTGGTAGTAGTAGTAGTAGCAATTTAAGTATCAGTAGAAGAATCAAAAGTAATACAAGTAGCGGCAGCAGCAAAGTTAGCGGTGAGATAAGAGAAAAGCTGAAGGTATTTATGATCGAGCGCGTCCTTGGGAGTGAAATGTGAATCCTTTGTCGCGCTCTGGACGGAAAAGACTGATGGTGCCTTAAGACGCGCGAGGAGTGGAGGAACAAAGGCAAGACGACGCGGCCAAACAAAGCTAATGAAGTGAAGGAACGCTGCGCCAAACACTGTGTGCAAGCGAATACCAAAACGAAAAAAAAAAAAAAAGATAAGAAAAAATGCTAAAGGATGTCGCGAAAAGAGGAAAAGGATGTCGCGAAAAGAGGAAAAGCAGAGGTCAAAACGCGGTACACAAGGAAGAAGGAAAAAAAGAGAGAATATAAACGCTGTAAATAAAAGCTAAACAGAGGTCAAAATGATACATACAAGGACGAAGGAAAAAATAAGACAGCAACTTCAAGTATTTAATTAACTATGAATAACTAACCAACCAAGTAACCAACAAACTAACTAACTAACCAACTCTCTCCCTCCCTCCCGTCTCATTTATGCAACAAAGATTCATATTGGCAACACACTAACTTTTGCTTTAACCTGCTTACCTGCCCGCCTGCCTGCGTACCTGTCTGCTATCCTCCCTCCTCCCCCCTCACTATCGCCAGCATCCCCCCTCCCCCTCCTCCCCTCACTATCGCCAGCGTCCCCCCTCCCCCTCCTCCCCCCTCACTATCGCCAGCGTCCCCCCTCCCCCTCACTATCGCCAGCGTCCACCCTCCCCCGCCTCCCTTCACTATCGCCAGCATCCCCCCTCCCCCTCCTCCCCTCACTATCGCCAGCGTCCCCCCTCCCCCTCCTCCCCCCTCACTATAGCCAGCATCCCCCCTCCCCCTCCTTCCCTCACTATCATAGCGTCCCCCTCCCCTCCCCCCTCACTATCGCCAGCATCCCCTCCCTCCTCCCTCACTATTCACTATAGCATCCCCTTGTTGACCCGCGGACAGATTAAGCATCCCACTAATGAACCACAGGTAGGAGTTTTTGATAAAAGTCACAGAAAGTCAACACGTGACGGCCTGAGACGCGATGTTCACAGTAGCTCCCTCTCCTCGGTGCCTCAAAGTGAACGCACAAACACACACACACACACACACACACACACACACACACACACACACACACACACACGCACACACACACACACACATATAAGCTTACAACAAACTGGAGAGAGAGAGAGAGAGAGAGAATCGTAACGACAGGAATCAGAGAACAGAAAGAAAATGAAAAAGAATAAATCAAGAAAAGGAAAAAAACAACAGAAAAAAGTCGAAAAAATAAACAGAATGTACGCGGATAAAAGAAACAACCGGACGGACGAATAAAAAACAAACATGAGCAAAATACACAGAAAAAAAACGAAGCCAACCAAAAATTAAAGAAAAAACAAACCGCTGCTAAAAATAAGAGATTAACTAAAAGAAAAAACACAGCAGTTCACCAAAAAAAAAAAAAAAGAGAATGAAAGAAAAAACAACAGCAGTTCACCAAAAAAAAAAGAGAATGAAAGAAAAGAAAGGTTATCCCCGCACACACAAAACAAATCAGAAAAAAGAAATGACGTAAAACAAAGAAAAAATCATAAAACACTGAAAAAAACATAATATAATATGAAAATAGCATCCCCGTGCCTGCACACAAAGAATTATGTCATTGTTCTTCAAAAAAAAAAAAAAAAAACTACACCACCTCCACAACCACAACGACCACCACCACCACCAACAACAACAACAACAACAACAATTACAAATGCCATGGATTTTTATAGCCGAAAAGAAGGAAGAGGAGATGGAACAAACACAACAATGAAACGAGGAAGAGGAGGAGGAGGAGGAGGTGGAAAAACACGAAGACGGAGAAGGAGAAGAAGGAAGAGGAGGAGGAGGTGGAGGAGGAGGAGGAGGAGGAGGAGGAGAGGCAAAGGAAGAGGAGATTGAGGAGGAGGAGTAAAACAACTAAGAAGAGGAAGAAAAAGAAGAGGAGGAGGAAAAACACGATGAAAAGGAGGAGGAGGAAGAGGGGCAAGAACCCGAAGGGGAACGCAAGGAGGAGGAAGAGGAGGAGCACTATATATAAAACAAGGTAGCCGGAAAATATATATATATAAAAGTATATATCCTCGGGTAACAGCAGGAGACCGCGAGAGCTCCGGGCGAAAAGAAATGAACATGGAAAATTGTGGCTTATTTTATTGCTCGTTTTCTGTAGCCGCGGCAGGAGAGGGGAGGGCAGGCTTAGGTAAACGTGGAGGAAGACAAGGAAAGAGGGAGCGAGGAATAGAAAGGGAAGAACAAGGATTATACGACTACTGGAAAGTGAGGTAAAGGAAGGAAAGGAGGAGGAGGAGGAGGAGGAGGAGGAAACATGGACGAGCAGGCAGCAGAAAGCCTATTAATTCATTGCGAGGCTGCCTGCTTTTAGAGATTTAATTAATCCGTCCGCCACAGGAGTAGCTTGCGGGAAGGGTTAAAGCACTACTGAACGTACTCGTGGATACTTTTAGTTCACTCGCGATGCGGCAAAGAGACGGTCATTGCGTTTGTTTTCGCTTTTACCACTTCAGCAGGAATGTTGTTCCAATGTCGGACAGGAGGAGGAGGAGGAGGAGGAGAGAGAGAGAGAGAACAAGTGTATATGATTCATAATTATCAAATGGATTATGCTTTGAGAGGAGACAAAAAAAAACTTTGGTTTTAATCCTTGGAGGTGACGCTTCGGGTTCTTTACATTAACCTAGAACAAGGGAATAATGAAACTCTCTCTCTCTCTCTCTCTCTCTCTCTCTCTCTCTCTCTCTCTCTCTCTCTCTCTCTCTCTCTCTCTCTCTCTCTCTCTCTCTCTCTCTCTCTCTCTCTCTCTCTCTCTCTCTCTCTCTCTCTCTCTCTCTCTCTCTCTCTCTCTCTCTCTCTCTCTCTCTCTCTCTCTCTCTCTCTCTCTCGCTGTGTGTGTGTGTGTGTGTGTGTGTGTGTGTGTGTGTGTGTGTGTGTGTGTGTGTGTGTGTGTGTGTGTGTGTGTGTGTGTGTGTGTGTGTGTGTGTGTGTGTGTGTGTGTGTGTGTGTGTGTGTGTGTGTGTGTGTGTATATATATATATAAAAAAATATATATATACATATATATATATATATATATATATATATATATATATATATATATATATATATATATATATATATATATATATATATATATATATATATATATATATATATATATATATATATTCGTACACAAAACACTTAAAATGTGCGTCTCGACAAGCCTTTTAATCAGAGAAGTGCACTTTAGCCTCAATCCCTTTTTATTGGCACACGATATTTTCGTATCCTTTTTGTGTGCGTTTGTGCGTGTGCGTGCGTGCGGTGGGTGGTTGTGCACGTGTCTGTTTGTTTCTTTGTTTGTGTGTGTGTGTGTGTGTGTGTGTGTGTTTGAGTGGGAAGGTGTGGGTGTGGGTGGGTGTTTTATGAACTGAGGAAGACAGAGAATGAATTACATCTTTAGTAATAGTGGTAGTAGTAATATTATCATCCTAAACAACGCTATTACCATAAGCATTATTTTCTACAGGTAATGGTCTAGAAGGGAAGACGTTTCATAAAAAAACAATAATGCTAGGAACTTAAAACATGCACTAATATTCTGCGCCGGGTTACGACTGCATCAAAGGATCTATCTCATCTATCCTTCCTCTCCTTTATCAAGCTGGTCTTCCTGCTCGACATTGTTCTCCTTTACCAACAACCCCCTGTTCTTGTTCCTTTACCTCGTCCTCCTCTTCCATCTCCTTCAAAGTCTCTGCCGGTTTCTTTCCCTCGTCCTCCTTATCCATCTTTTCCTAGCTCTGTACTTGTTTCTATTCTTTTTTTTTCACAACGGAGGAGTCAGCTCAAGGGCATAAAAAAGGAAACAAATGTGAAAAAAAAGCCCGCTACTCACTGCTCCTCGTCGTTTTCCTCCATTTCTTCCATCCCTTGGTCTGTTCCTTTTCCTCGTCATCCTCTTCCAATTTCCTTCATCCCTTGTTCTGATCGTTCCCCTTGATCTCTTCTCCAATCTCTTCCATCCCCCGTTATTATTTCTTTTCTACGTCTTCCTCATCCATCTCTTATATTCCCTGTTAATGTTCCTTCCCCTCGTCCTCCTCTATCTTGCCCTCCAACTTCCTGCTCTTCCGCTCATCCGTCCACAGTCTTCCCTCCGCTCAGGTTTGCTTACAGCATCCCAAACACAAAGACTCGCCCTGCACACCTGCCTAACGCGCATCCCTTAGCATCACACACCTGTCATCCCTCTCCCGACCCTACCCATCCCCACTCATTGCCTGTTCTCTTTATACTTATACGTTAGGTTGTTTTCTCTCTCTCGCATTACTCATTTATACATTCTCATTTCCTATAATTTTGTTTCCTGTGATTTTGTTTTCTGTAATTTTGTTGTTCATCAGTTTTTTTTCCTTTCTCGTCTTTTTCATTTTGTTTCTTTGACGTCCAATTTATATTCCAAGTTTTCTGTTGCTCACGTCAAATATTTCTTTCTTTCTTTCACTTTTTTTGTCAGGTTCGCGTATTCTCGTTTCTCATATTTTTATTAGTTTTCTTCCTTTCATGTCCTATTTGTTGCAGATTATTTTTATACTTCCTATGTCACTTTTATCTTTCACATTTTTCTCTACAGCTTTACGTGTTCTTGTTTCTTATAATTTTCTTTTTCATCAATTTTCTTCCTTCCACGTCCCTGTTTATTCTGATGTTTACTGGTAGTGTTTGGTCCTTGCTATTCTCCACAAGCCTGCTCATTTTTTTAATTCCTCTTCCAGTTTTTAACTCTGCTGCAACTTCTCTTCTTCCTTAACCTTCTATCTTAACCGTATCACCTCCCTTTTCTTTCGTTTTCTTTTTCTATGCTATTTTTTTTTTCATTTTTCCTTTCCCTTCCCTTACTCTCACCGTCTCCCTCTCTGCTTCATTATTTTTTTTCTTTATCCTTCTCTTTATCATGTCCTTCCTTTTAGTCTCCTTCCTTTTCGTCCTTGTGACTCCAGGGATTTATTTCCTGCTCCTACTTATCCTCTTCTTTACACTCGGCTCTTATCCTGAACCTCTTTTTCCCTGCTCTTTCTTATTTCTACTTATCCTTCTATATTTTTTTTCGTTTCTTTTTCCTTCGCTTTGGTCCACGTCCTCCGCGGCTTCTTTCTTTGACTTCTCGGCTTCGTTTCTTTGTTCGGTCTTATGTGAGAGTCGTTTCAGGTGTGTTCCCTCCCCTTGAAAGTGTATTTATCATTAAGAGATCCTACCTACTGCACGAGGCGAATGATTAACGGGCATGTGTGTGTGTCTGTGTGTGTGTGTGTGTGTGTGTGTGTGTGTGTGTGTGTGTGTGTGTGTGTGTGTGTGTGTGTGTGTGTGTGTGTGTGTGTGTTATTGGTATTACTATTATATGATTACACTGGACTGAATAAATTACTGAAACAAAATGAAACGTTAAACTAAAGCTGAAAATTAATATCAATATCTAGTGCTGTGCGCATATATTTCAACATATATTAACTAAGATAAAAGTATAGATAATAGAAACACAATAAGCTTGTCATGATCGGTAATAAAGCAATGACTTTATAAACATTCATTACCAGAAAAACAACCCATAAAATTAAGTATTATGACAAATGGATAAAAGACAACACAAAATAATTAAGTTGTAAGAGATTCAATTCGAATTAAATACGCGGAAAATGTGGAGTAAAGGAAAAAAGAAAGAAAATAGCGTTGTACCTTGATTAACTTGACTCGTGAAAGATAAATCTCCAACAATAAAGGAAAGCACACGGAGGGGACGGCCACTCCAGTTATTACCTCGAAAAATCTCTGTATTAGGAACGAGAATTAATTGGTTTCAGTTCTTGAGTCTCTTTAATCCTTCTCATTCTCAGGTTTTTCCCACTTATGATATTTTTCTCACTAATTCTTGTCGCTCATTTCTTCCCTTCCGTCAAAATATATTCAGTTCCAAGCTGTTATTTTCACATCTTTTTACATTTTCTCTTTCATATCCGCGTTTTTCCAATTCTTTTTCATTCTTAAATCCTTCAATTCCTTTATATTTTATTGCATCAATGGTTGTTGCTTCTTACTTCTTGCCTTTCCTACTTCCTTTTCTTTGTCTGTCCTACGTTGTTGCATCTTAATTTATTCCTCTATC
>NW_026111828.1:92500-95000 GCF_024679095.1 Eriocheir sinensis
GACGCACAAACCAGGTGAAAAGAAATAGAAAAACAGGAGACAAGGAGTAAGAAAAAAAAAGGTATCAAACGTAAAAATCCAGAAGAGTAAAGTTTAGGCGAAAAAGCGACAATGTAAATAATGAAGTATGGGTGTGAGGGTCATCGGGGAGTGATGTCAGTCTAATGGTGAAAATACGATGGTACGTGTGTGTGTGTGTGTGTGTGTGTGTGAGAGAGAGAGAGAGAGAATGGTGATGTGGAAGGAAAGAAAGCTGTATTGATTCAGGTTAATTAAGGCGACTGAGCAGGTACAGTACATCGACTTCATGAGCTGACTTGGTTTGCTCTCTCTCTCTCTCTCTCTCTCTCTCTCTCTCTCTCTCTCTCTCTCTCTCTCTCTCTCTCTCTCTCTCTCTCTCTCTCTCTCTCTCTCTCTCTCTCTCTCTCTCTCTCTCTCTCTCTCTCTCTCTCTCTCTCTCAATCCACACAAACTTAGAAAAAGAAAAAATAGGAATAATCTGACCCAATTTAAGCTGACTTCGTCGTGTGTTGATAACCTTCGCCGCGAGGACCGACACAAAATCAATGGCGGCGGCTATAAAAGTTGGACTTAATAAATAACGGCATCATGTGAGCAGTCCTCAAGGTGTCACTTTTCTTGCAGTAATTGCCGGCTGGTGGGAAGGGCGTGTTGTGGCGAGGCAACGATTGGCGAGATATCCGCACTGTAATTGGCGGCGGTAAAGGAGTAGAATAAAGGCCGCGGACACTCACGCCCTAGTCTCCAGTGGGATGTGTGGTAATGAGAGGGCGCGAGAAAAGATACTATGCAGCATATTTGTGTGTGTGTGTGTGCGTGTACATACATACATACATACACACACACACACACACACACACACACACACACACACACACACACACACATATATATATATATATATATATATATATATATATATATATATATATATATATATATATATGCATTTTCTCAACAAACTATGTTAAGGGAGGCCGTTGTAGTCCGCGTGACGGCCGTGGACGCGACAGGTAACAACGCGGAAGTGACCGGGACGTGAGCTCACCTGAGCCACGTCGGTAATTACACTGCTTCCGTTTTTACCTTTATACAATCTTTTCAGGAGACATGAACAGCATGAAAACACACTCACAGAGAGGATGCAAAGCCCAGACTTACAGCGTTACCGACATACAACTCAATTACTGCGCATTTGACATTTTTCTAGTTTTTAGCAAAAGTTTCAACTGTGCTTGTCAGGGACAATTAGTTTGTTAATAGGCAAGAGAAAGCTGGATAAATTTCGACGAAAATGCGGAATTTTTTTTTACGAACCCCCAAACTCCTGATGTTAATAGCTTTGCCCTTGTGGAGGTGGAAGGCAAAATCAATAAGTAGGACGAATGCTTAGTGTCCTTCGAAAAGTGTTCCCTTTGATGACGTCGTTTGTTTGAAATGGATGTGTGATTTCTCTGCGTGAACTGTGACGTCACTACATGTTAGTTCCTGTAGGAGACAGTCAAATTTTGCTGACATTCTTAAATTTCATCAATACTTTCATTGACTAACAATAGTATATCTGCCTCTGTCTGTCCGTCTCTCTCTCTCTCTCTCTCTCTCTCTCTCTCTCTCTCTCTCTCTCTCTCTCTCTCTCTCTCTCTCTCTCTCTCTCTCTCTCTCTCTCTCTCTCTCTCTCTCTCTCTCTCTCTCTCTCTCTCTCTCTCTCTCTCTCTCTCTCAGTATGTGTGTCTCTTTCACTCCCTCTCTCTTTCTAATAAAAAAAAATTGAGGCACACACACACACACACACACACACACACACACACACACACACATTAACACACCTAAGTCACACAACATCAAAAGCTGATCGACCACTCGTGAACCTTGACATGACGCCACCACCTTCAAACCCACACCACCTGCCCCTCAACCCCTCCAACACACCTTCCCCACCCACACCACCTGCCCCTCAACCCCTCCAACACACCTTCCCCACCCACACCACCTCCCCCAACCCCTCCAACACACCTTCTCCACCCACACCACCTCCCCCAACCCCTCCAACACACCTTCCCCACCCACACCACCTCCCCCAACCCCACCAACACACCAGCCCCCCCCACACCACCTCCCCAACCCCTCAACACACCTGTTATCCTTTCCACCCACCAACACCTTCCCACCCACCTTGACTTGACCCACACCTCCCTCACACCCTTCCACACCCTCCCCATCCCCCCGCCCCTCAGTGCCAGGAGTAACAGGTGGCTTTGGGTCGTGCCACACGCACACAAATTTATGCACTAATTGGCTCTTTCCCAGGTGTTCGGGGCCTCTGGGGACACGTGACGGAGGGCCTGACACGCGAGAGTGACGTTCATGTCTTACTATTTCCTTGTGTGTGTGTGTGTGTGTCTGTGTGTGTGTGTGTGTGTGTGTGTGTGTGTGTGTGTGTGTGTGTGTGTGTGTGTGTGTGTGTGTGTGTGTGTGTGTG
>NW_026111828.1:100000-150000 GCF_024679095.1 Eriocheir sinensis
TATAGATAAGTAAGTAAGCTGGCAGGTAGGTAGGTGGGTAGGAGCATAAATGGATGGATGAATGCAGAGATAAATACATATATAAATAAATGAATACAGATAGATAGATAGATAGATAGACAGCTAGATAGATTGATGTATTAACTGACTGATATAGAGATAGTTAAAGACGCAAAAAGATAGAAGTAAAGATACAGATAGAAATATAAGAATAAAATGATGGCTCAAATCAGCAAAGAACGATTTACTTTGTTATAGACTATGCATATATATATATATATATATATATATATATATATATATATATATATATATATATATATATATATATATATATATATATATATATATATATAGTTATCATTACTGATGAAACATATTGTTTATTAGGTAAATCAGTATGATAACTGCTTCGATTATAGTTAGGTCAGTTTAAGGGTATCTTTAAACTCATGACATGCAACAACTTATAGTAAAAATCAACAAAGAAGAGCTCACTTTGCTGGGTAGAATTTCCCATCACTGAGGACTCGTATAAAATTTACAGTACAAAAATGATGACAGGTAATAATTAGTAAGAATACAAGTAAAACGACTAAAAATAAAGAGGAAGAAAAAGGAAGAGGAGGCGGAGAAGGAGGAGGAGAAGGGCACTTAAGCTTCTCAGAAGCACAGGCATGGCGACGAATGCCAACCTGGGCAGGAATGAAGCAGGTGCATTGAGGCAGGTGAAGGGGGGGAGAGGTGAAGGGGGGGAGGGCGGTCGGGCAAATAGGTGGAGGGCAGGACAAGGAAGAGCAAGAATACTGAGATGAGAGGGAAGGTGAGGAGAGGGAAAGTGAGGGAGGGGGAAGGGACGGTGAGGTCTGGTGAGGGAGGGAGGGCAGGCGAGCTAAGGTGAGGCGTGCGAGCGACAGGTAGGTGGAGAAGGGCGGCAGAAAACGAGGAGACGGACCAGACCAGAATGTCCCCACTGGTCCCCCTCCTCCTTTCCTCCTTCTTCCTCCTCTTCCTCCACGTCCTCCTCTTCCTCCTTACCCCCTTGCCACCAACACCTCTTGCCTCTCTCTCATTGGCCAGTTTGAGGAGGCGGAGCTTGGCCCACCACCACAATATTTGGCCCCCCTTTCCCCCTCCATCCCCCTAACGCACACTTTCGCCCACCACGCCCACCGCCTCTTGCAGCCTCTTTCCACCCAAATTTTATTCTGGACGACATCGGAAAAGTGTGAACAGAAGTCTTTACCTGCCCCCGCGCGCCTAATGGACGAGGTGCCGAAGGTGGGAACGACAGCCAGGTGTGTGTGTGTGTGTGTGTGTGTGTGTGTGTGTGTGTGTGTGTTCAATATGTAAGTGTTGAGTCTCATGTTGCAAGAGAGAGAGAGAGAGAGAGAGAGAGAGAGAGAGAATTAATTATTTGTATAACAACGTTTGGCCTTTCCTGGTGTGTGTGTGTGTGTGTGAGTGAGTGTGTGTGTGTGTGTGTGTGTGTGTGTGTGTGTGTGTGTGTGTGTGTGTGTCATCAACATGTCCACTGATAAGAGTCATGGCAACGCACCTTAACTGAAAAACTTGCCACATCGTTGGGTTTGATTGGACTACATTCCCTCCTTTCTTCCTTCTTTCTTCCTTCTTTTCTTTCTTTTTTCCTCCTTCCCCTCTTAATCAATTCCCTTTATTCCTCTCTTAATTCCTTCGTTCCTTCCTTGTTTTGTTTTGCTTCATTTTTTCATACTTTACGTCCCTCATTATTCTTTTAATTTTCTTTCCTAACAATATATTTCTGTCTTCCATGTTTATTTACTTATTATATTTCTTCCTTCCTTTCTCTCATTTTTCTTTCCCTCGTTCTATTTCTTGGTGTCCTTCCTTTGATCACAGATTCCTTTTACTATCCTTCTTCCTTTCCTTACCTTTCCTTCGTAACTTTTTCCTTTCTGTAACCCTTCTTTATTTTTCTTCGTCTATCTTCTCCCTTAACATTTTTCCTTTCATTTGTTTCACTTAGCTTCATCTTTACATTCCTTTCATTTCTTTTCCGCCACATGGTAATACAGTAATCTTTCCCTGAAGTAATCAAGGAAGCTCACCCTTTAACATCGATCCCTTGGTCTTAAATCCGTGAATGAATGCGGCGAGCCATATGAAAACTCGACTAGATAACTCTTTTCTTTTGTTCATCTATTACGCTAAAAAAAAAATGTTTCAATTTACACTTACACGACAGAAACCTTTGATTAGTTGACTTTATTCTCAAGATGGAAGGTGAATGATTATATGAAACTGATTAAGACGTTATGGGAAAGTGATAAATCTTGTATATCTGACTTAACAACCTTGCTCTAACCTCCAAGAAGCATTTGGGGATAGAGGGTGAGGAAAAGGAGGGCTGGAAAGTGCAAAAGGGAGGCCGGTAGTGTGCAAAGATGGAGTCTGGAGGTGAAAGAGGAAAAGGAAAAAATAAAGTAGGAGAATGGAAAAGATAACGAAGAGTATAAAGAAGGGCCTGAGTGTGACAAAGGGAAACTAAAGAAAAAAAGGATGGAGGATGAAAAAGAGATAAAAAGAAGCGACGGAGGGTGGACTTGAGAAAGGATTGCATGAAAAGAGGGCTGGGGCCTTAGGGTGGATTAGCAAAGGGAGATTGTTAATAAGGAGCATAAAAACATACATACCTTTTATCAATTTATCCAATTTAGGTGCAGAGCGAAGCACAAACAGCCTACCAAAAAACAAGCTACCGCGCGTCGGGAGCTAAAACAGACACGTAAAGTTTAATTGCCAAAAATGACATCAACGGAAGAGCATTTGCATCCCAAAAATTTTGATACCGCGCCGGTGAAAGAAATCCCGGAGCCGCGATTCATTAGAGTAACAACAACCGGAACGGCGCCGCGATGCAAATTCGGGGCGTTCTTGCCGGCGGATCGCACAAAAACGGCCGCGGCTCCGATATGATAGGATGGGAATATTCTCTTTTATACAGGAAAGATAAAAATGCCAGACAAGTGTAATTGCATCACTCAGATTGACAACAACATGGATGGATTCTATTAACAAAACGAAGATATGCGATAAAAATACACGTACTCATAGGGCTGCACCCGTACTGTAACAAAAGGTAAGGGAAAAATATAAATGGACAAACAGATGGGAAAAAATCAAAGAATGAAAAAAATATCCTTACAGTTACTACAATAGTCACTAAGGGGAAAATGAAACCAAATGAACGGACAGATGAGTAAAAAAAAAAAAAGTACGCAAACAAATATAAGTGTGATTAAACTTGGGGCAGGTAATCTGTGTATTTAAACTTTTCTTAGTCAACATAATTTCAAGATTTAAGTTTATTCTTTTTTCCACATAAGTATTAAAGCATCATGAACTTTTTTCCCAGTGGTTATCAATAAAGGCTTTGCACAGCGGGGTTTCGGCGAGGCGCGGGGCAAGGCGGCGCTCGGGACGCGGACTAAATAAATACCGAAATGATGTCCTCTTCAGCAAAGTGGCTCTCGTCCAATACTGTTACGAGGACATGATGTAATTTGAATAGATAATTAAATTCCATATTACGCAAAAAAATATGACGTCTATTATTTAACTCATATGTCTCTGTTATTAATGTATCTACCTGTCTTCCTACCTGTCTACTTCTCTACTCACCTGTACATTGCCTTTGCTAACCACTTGTCCGTGTTTTTCGTTTGTAATACTGCCCGGTAACACTTCTAAAAAGTTCTTCAGATGAAAAGACTTTGATTAATTTACTGGGACATCAGATATTTTCGCTTCACCACGGAAAGAAAAAGAAAAACGTTCTTACACACACACACACACACACACACACACACACACACACACACACACACACACACCTGCACTGGTTTTACTCACCATTTTTACCTTCCTTGTTATACACATTCAAGTTTATGGATTTGATGAGATTTCTGAGGCGGGCACATATGCTTAAAGGCCTTGGAGTCCATGAAACAAAATGGTAATAAAAGTGAGGAGGAGTATCTTGCGGTAACGTTATTTCTTCACTGTGCCAGACTATTCCGCCGACTCTCATAAAAATAACTCGCAGAACATTTATATTCCCTAGCTGGACTTACTTGTTTTATGCATGAAAACTCATTCACTTTCCAGAAAAAAAGATACATATATAAATAAACGTTTGACTTTTAAACACGCACAGTGATTATAATAGCTTGACCTGCAACATGATACGCCAACTAGTTTGTAAAGTAAAACAGGAGAAAAATTAGAAAAGAAAATCTGATGTGAAGAAAGGCGCAACAAAAGGCAAGCAAAAACATTCTTTTCTTAATTCCAACTCCGTCAAGATCAACGCAGTTCGGTCTTTGATTTCATCTTAAACGTTCTAAAACATACATATACGTATTAATATGTTTGACGGCCCGTTTCCCTTTGTCTGTCTGTCCATCTATCTGTGTATCTGTCTATCTATCTGCGTGTATATTCTGATCCGATTACAGCCAAAAAACAAACAAAAAAATACACTACAACATATCCAATCTGCTACACGAGATACACAGAAGCTCTATTCCAGAGACCTGCTGTGGTCACGAGGATGTAATGGGACGCAGAGGCCTCAATCAGCCCCGTCTGTTCGTAGAGGTGACTGCCATACACTTAGGCACCTGCTGACGCCGCGCCCGCCTCTCTTTACAAAGGTGGATGGAACGCTTATAGAGAAAAGGAGACATAACTACGAGGAAGGAAAAGGGAGGGAAAAGCGAAACGAAAAGACAGAAGAAATGTAAAGAGAAGAAAGGGAGAAGTAAACGGCAGAACTAAAAGAAGGAAAGAGATAAAAAAAAAAAACTATAACAGAAAAAACGTATTATGAGATGACAGGCTTTCCTTTATACTCTGACAAATACCTGAGAGAAGGGGATCTACTGAACGTCTTTTGTTATACATCACAAAAAATGATGGATTGCACACACACACACACACACACACACACACACACACACACAAGACTAGATGGGAAAGGCTAGATGCATGTAGATATGGAGACGGGATTATTAGAGCTTAGTTCGGGCCCGGTAGACTACAAATAGGTAAATACACACACACACACACACATATATATATATATATATATATATATATATATATATATATATATATATATAGATATATATATAAATATATATATATATATATAGAAAATTAAATAAATAAACATATATTATTGAGTAGAGGGCAGATGATCTAAAAAAAATGTTTCTCATTTCTCTAATAGCGAAACTGATTTCTGAATAGTGAACTTGAAAATAGGTTGATGTACATTTTACATTTTACTCTTACAATAAAAGTAATTACAACGTTTTAAGTGAATGTTACCTCTAACATCATATGGGTCTTAGTAGTTTTATGTTCGAAGAGAGTAGTGCTCATTTAACTATCAAATTAGTTTACGTATTTTTTGCAACATTCTAAACAGATCGATTTTTTTTTTTTCCAATGACTATCTTTACCCTCGAAATATGTTTACTTTCAACATCGAAATTTGCCTTAGTGTGTTTAAGGTCGGTACGATTACAAACTTAACTTTAAAATGTGTTTGCGTCTGTTAAGGTGCAAATTGCATCAATAACTGAAAATCGAAATGAGCTTATCATTATCTATGAAAGTGATTTATATATAGGAATAAAATGGGCCTCAGTATTTTGATGCAAGGTCGACATGAATGAACATTCAATTATATGACACGTTCATATCTTTAGGCTCAAAACTGATCTATCTTTCATGTCCGAAATCAGTTTAGTTTTACTTTTGAAAAAGATTTACCTCAAATCTCAAAATATATCTCAGTTGGGCACGAATACATTAAAATTTGGAATGCGATTATGTATCTTTACATTCGATTTGAATACACCTTTGAAATCTAAATTCATCAACCATTGCCGATGAAATAAATTTACCTTTAACATCGAAATGGGTCTCAGTACTTTTGATTTCGACACGAATGTACATTTGTCTTTAGAATATGATTACGCAGCTTTACGTTCAATTGGACGTACCCTTTGATATTGGAAATGAGTCAACCTTTACTTTCGAAATGGGTTTACCTTCGTATCTCGAAAAGGAATGATGTCACGTCGCCCCGATTCTCACGCTTAAGCTGACAAACAAAGCGACACAAAGCATGGAAACACTCCCTGTACAAACACTTAATCCAGTGGGCGACAGCACTCGATGGGGAGCGGAAGGAGGACAGCGAAAGAAAGGAAAAGGGGGAGAACGTAAAATACAAAGGAAAGAATGTAAGGGAAAATGTTGGGAAAGGATGGATGGAAAGGGAAGGGTAGGGTAAGGAACAAAAGAGAAGGGAAGAGAAGGGAGGGGAAGGGAAGGGACGGAAGGGGAGGGGAGGGGAGGGGAAGGAAGGAAGAAGGAAGGGAAAGGCAATAAATAGAAAGAAGGGAATGGGAAGGGAAATCAAAGGATGGGAAGGGTAGGAAACGAAAATAAATAAAAGAACAAGAAAGGAAATATAAGGAAAGTAAATTAAAGAAATAGACAGGAAACAATTAAACACATACCATAAAAAAAAATCAGACGTGAGGGAAGGATGAAAAAAAAGAGGAAGAAAAGGAAGCGAAGAAAACAAAAAGAAAAAAAATCCCAACATGACCCCGAAAGAAAGAAAAGTAAGAGAAAAAAAAGTAAAACGGAGAAAGTCAGAGCAGTGCAAGCGAGCGTGTAAGAGGGCGTAGAGGAGGCAATGAAACTCGAATAATGTTATAATTACGCAAATGGGTTAAGGAAAAAACTTCATTGGGCCTGTACTGACAATCCCCAGGCCGACCTTCGCTTGGGCTCCCTTGCGTTAGTGTTCTGTTAATGAGACGAGGAGAAAAAACAAGAAAAAGGTAAATACTGATAGTTGTAGTGGTGGTGATGGTTGTGGTGGCGGTAGTCATGGTATTAGTGTTAGTAGAAAAAAGAAAAATTATTAAGGTAGTAGTAGTAGTAGTAGTAGTAGTAGTAGTAGTAGTAGTAGTAGTAGTAGCAGTAGTAGTTAGTAGTAGTAGTAGTAGTAGTGCATCAACAAGGACAACACCGCATAACAACAAGTAAACAACAAGACGCGCATCACAATGAGAGATGAAACACGCGAACAACAACATCAACACAACACTGTCACAAATGTCTCATCAACACCATATCAATTATTGCCTAAATAAAGGGGAAAGGAGGAGGAGGAGGAGGGTTGAAGAGGAACACACACACACACACACACACACACACACACACACACACACACACACACACACACACACACACACACACACACACACATTCGTCAACACATCGGTAGTTTCCGCGGCGTCAGCAAGAACAAGACTCGGGGAAACATAACCCAAAAATATGAGACAGCTGGAGACACTTCCTCCTCTTCTTCCTCCTCCTCCTCCTCCTCTTCCTCCTCCAAACCCTCCCCTCTTCTCCCTCCTGCCTCTAGATGAGATGATGATGGAGATGCTGAGACTCATGAATATTGAAGAGGTGCCAGCATCCCTTCCTCTTTGACTTCCCTACAGGGCAAGATGCTGGAGGGGAAGAGAGAGGAAGGATGGGGGAGGGTGTGGGAGATGATGCGTGAGAGGAGGTGAGGATAGGAAAGGAGGGGAAGTGAAGGAAGAGATAGGGAGCGAGAAGAAAGAAGGAATTGAGGGAAAGTGAGAATAGGAAAGGATGTTTAGTGAAGGGGGTAGACACATGAAATTGGGAAAGGGAGATAAAGGAAGAGGAGGAATATAAGGAAAGGATGGGAATGGGTAGACAGGAAATGCAATAAAGGAAGGAGGGGGGGAGGAGAACTGAAGGAGGTTGATGTGTTAGCAAGGGTGGGTGAAGGGTTGAGAGAGAGAGAGAGGAATCAACAATTAAAACCATGACCATGGTTGTTAATCATTGAAAATAATAGCCTTGCAGGAAACATACACGAACTGCTGACCTAAAACACACACACACACACACACACACACACACACACACACACACACACACACACACACACACACACACACACGAGCAGACCCAAACATACATAATAATAATAATTTTAATAGCGTTACTATTGCGAAAATAAATAATTTGTGTTGCCGAGGTGCAGGGGAGCGCACAGGTATATTAAAAACAACAGCAAAAAGAAACAAAACACTCCGAGGTAAAACATTTAGGTGGGTATGATATATGTATTGTTAACTCGCTCAGACCTTATTACCAAGACCACGAGAGGACTTAAATGAATGGGCTACACTGCATTTAATTTACATACGCTTTTTTATTTTCCTTTTTTTTTTTGAGAGCGCGCGGTACGTTCACTGGGCTCCGTCATGGGTCGTCGGCGCGCGGGGCAGCGATATTAGTGTTGACAATTTGTTTAGGCTTTCCGGGTGATCTATGAATATTTGCAACGTGCGCGGACAAAGGCAACCCTCTCTTGTGTTAATCACTGGCGGCTTCACGGCTCAACTAATTCCCATGAAACTATTTGCATGAAATTATAATATCCAACCGCGGACCGTTCCAGGAAGTAAGCCGTTGCGCGTTCAATTAATATATAGTAAAAAAAGTGTGGTACCGTGATACCCACTCAAATACACACCAGCTCAACCTCCACCGCTCCTAATACACCCTCTCCTCCCCCCTTCCAGCCAGTCCTGCCGCTACAGTGAAAAACAGTACTACGAATAATATTGATGTTAGTACTAATAATGTTAATAATTCTAACTGATAATCAACCCCTTTTTTTCCGCCATGATTACCTCCACATCCACCAACACGATTGCCATCAAACCACAGCTGCCAATCAACAACACTACAACTACAATAACAACTCCTCCCTATTGCCACGACAACTACTACTACTATTTTCAGGTGTGTGTGCCGTGAAGATGGACCGCCTGCTACTGCTGCGTGGCCGCCCTGCGGTTTCTGGCACGAGCTGAGTCTCACGTTTTTTTTCCCTACTTTTGGATCGGTTCGGTCAATGGGCGAGGTAACGCAGGTGTTTTGTCGGTTTGTGGGGGTGGGCGTACGTGCCAGTGCGGGGGGTGGCAGAGGTGAGGGGGCAGGTGTGTTGGTGTGTGTGTATAAGTTTGTAGTTGTACAGCGCTGGGCGAGACTGAGGTGAGGGGGAGAGGTAAAGGTACAGGTATGTTGGAGTGTGAATGAGGGTAGGTGTGGGATATAGTAGAGGTGAGGACCCAGGTAAAGGTAGAGGTGTGTGCAGGTGCGTGGCCGTACAGATGTGGGATGAATCAAGGTAAAGGTACAGGTAAAGGTACAGCTGTGTCTGGGCAGGTGTGTGGCCGTACAGCGACAAGACGGTGGAGATCGTGGAGCTGGTGGTGCCGGAGTCCCCCAAGGTGGGCGACGACGTGACGCTCACCTGCCGCTTCAACCTGGTGGGCAACAACCACCGCCTCTACACCGTCAACTGGTGGCGCGGAAAGGACCAGTTCTACACCTACAAGGGCGCGCACAACAACCCCAAGCACGCCTACACCTTTAAAGGATCAACGTGAAGGTGTGTATCTTCTGTGGAGGATGTAACTCATTAAGGAACACAGACAAGCGGATAAGTGATAGAATAACGATATCGCTGGTAATCTAAAACATGTCAACATCTTCCGTGGAATTAAAGAAAGCCTGACTTTTTTTTCCTCTTGTGTGTGGAGTGTAAATAATCAAAAGAACACACGCTGAAGGTAAAGCGGTTAATTAATGATGTAACATCGCAGGTAACCTCAAGCAGATCTACTCCTCCGTGGATTAGTGGCTGGGCATGCCCTCTCTCTTACTGTTCTAATAGTATCTGTAGCGAAAGCCGGTTGTATGTAATTAACTGAAATGCACAGTGGCCAAGCGGATAACTGGTAATATATTGGTAGCACTAGCTAAGGTAATAACAAGCATGCCTGGAGTGTATGAATTATTTATTAGCTAAGGTGACTATAATTTTTCCTATAGTATCCGATTACTGAAAGAATCAAGGTCAAACCGGTGGTCGATAGTGTAATGATGCCGCCAATATCTTTAAACACCTTTACGCCTTGCGAGGGACACCTAAGGAAGTAGTTTCGCTAAGGCGCATCTCTACACTTTTTTCTTATAGTATAGAATTTACTGAACAGAATCGAGGTCAACTGGCCCTTAATTGTGTAATGATGCCGCCAATAATTTTAACTCATTTACGCCTTACGGGGCTTAATGTAAAGTTATCCTCTCTCGTAAAGGTCAACCTCTTTCTCTTCGCATTAGGTATGATTAACAGGAAATAATTAAGGTCAAACAAATAAGTAATAATGTAAAAATGCCGCTAAAATTCATCTCTGGATTTCTTTTCGCTTAATTGCTACACGTTGCGTCTTTTGTGCGATGCAATCCTATTATCGGCTTTAGCGTATAAAAAAATAACGAAGCGCGTAGAGCTTTGGCAATAACTGCACGGGTGTAATTCAGGTCGTTGTGGTTTAACTCGGCTGTTTTACTCGCCACGAAAAAAATTTGCCCTCTGGCCGCCAAGGTAATGAAGTAAGTGTTAATGCATCAAAACAGTTTTTAATTATATACACTCAATTTTATATTCATTGCCGGGTTAATTACAAAATGGCCAACGCTTCTCAAAACACGGGCCGAACCGAAGTGCTGCTACCATACTCTTGAACCTAAGCTTTACATCAGAGAAAAGAGCGCCATACCTAAGCAAATGTTTTCTAGTATAGTCACCGCCGAAGTCGAAATATATGGCCGTCGTTTTTTTCACAGTCAAGGAGGCAGCTCAAAGGAAAGAAAAAGGGAATAAATAAATAAAAAATAGATGAAATAAAGAAAACCGGCTGCATAATAACTACTAACACACTATGCACCTGTGATTCACCTAAACAATAGCGAGAAGGGCGGCGCAGTTAGTATCTAAGTCAACCATTTCACAGATTGACTGATTAACTGATTGATCTCACAGATACCCAAATCAATTACGCAGGAAACACTTTTACTGTGGTTCATCCAAAGCCGAGAGAAGGGTGGAGGGGATTGCTGTCAAATTATCGTACACACCGTATTGCATTTTCGTAGTTACTGACTGATATCTATACCAAAAACAAACAAACAAACAAACAAACATCAATAAATAACAGTTTTAACGCTAACTTTAATATTCTTTCGTTATTTGTGTATGTACGAGAGTCTGAGGGTTAAAAATGGTAAATACAATGTGTTGAATACGATAATCTGGCAACGCTGGGGGAGGGAATCCTTTCATGTGTAAATAAACCATCGTGATTATTTTTTAAGGTGATACGTCATAACGAAATTAAAACACCGTACAGCCCCTATAACTTCGGTTTAATAACTCATAAATATGTAAGCACTGTATGACCGTGTTCTCCCTGCTCTGGGTCATTTTCTGCTTTTTTGTTTCCACTCTGTGCTGATCCATTCTTTTTATCAAGTGTCATCTTTTACTCCCCTCAGATCACCGTCTTTAATTCCACCCTCTTCATTTTCTTACTCCACTTTATAATTTTCTTTGATTCCCTTACATTTTATTTCACCCTCTTATTATTTTATTTTACCCCTCTCTCATCACATTCTTATATCTCCCTCTAATCGTGTTCTTTAATCCTTTACTCCATCTCTTTCTTCCTCCTCTACAAGCTACTTTATTTTATTCCTCTCTAATTATGTTCTTTTATCCCCTAATACGCCAATGTGACTTCGCCGGCACCATCATCACGCCACACACGCGTCTTCCACCAACACTACCCACACCGCCCTCTCCGCCGCCGCCGCTGCAGGAGGCGTCGACGGAGGAGTCAGTGGTGCTGCAGGACGTGTCGGAGGAGACTTCGGGCTGTTCAAGTGTGGTGATGGGCGAAGGTCCTCCTTTCGCACCGCCGTAGTAACCAACAAGACCATGACCGTCGTGAGTAAGTAGAGAACGTGGCCACAGTGTTGAATATAGAATGAGGTCATGAGTGTTTCAGATACAGATACTAATTACAAGTGAGAATGAGGTCTTGAATGTTGAGGATACTAAAATAACGAAAGAGAACGAGGCCAAGAGTGTTTTCAACAGTGATCATGACCTTTGTAAATAAAGAACAGGAACATTAATATTAAAGAACAGACGACAGAGAGCATGAGTAGAAACCAAGGTTACCAGTCAACATAAGTAGAGATCAAGGTCACCAACGTTGGAAATCAAATAAGACACCGGGATTAAGGGCAAAAAGACCACGAGTGTTATTTATTGAAATCACAGACCTGTAAGGAGAGAACAAGGCCCTGGTGTTGTAATTAGGGACCATGATGCTTGATTTAAGAGATCAGACAATATTCTACCTTTTAAAATTCTGTTCACCCGGGTAGAGTAGACTGAAAAATATTGAAGAAGAAAAGAAATCGTGATTACCATGGAAAAAAAAGATATTCGGAAAACCAACGTCTGAATGAGAGAGAGAGAGAGATTATGACACATGCATAATTACATAAAAACTAGCAAGCTGTTTCAGTAAACTCGACCCACAACGAAAGAAACGAAATAAAAGACAAATGAAAACAAAGAAACGAGAGACTGGTTAGGAAGGCAAAAAATCTATGAGCCAAAAAAGCGTTTACATGTGATTAGTTTCTCTCTCTCTCTCTCTCTCTCTCTCTCTCTCTCTCTCTCTCTCTCTCTCTCTCTCTCTCTCTCTCTCTCTCTCTCTCTCTCTCTCTCTCACACACACACACACACACACACACACACACACACACACACACACACACTTTCTATGTGGGAAACTAGCTCATAATTGAATTTACCCAACAGTTTAATTATTTAGCTTAACAAGGCACACTTTTCACTGAATTCACCTCACGTGCAGTTAATTTCTTATGATTAATTCTCAATACGCAATTTTAGTTGACCTTTAATGGTGACACAAAAGAATAACTCTAAGCCCGTATAATGTGTTGTTTAATGTAATGAATGCCGTATCTTTTGGAATAGAAGTGTAATAAAGTACGAGCTGTTGAAATAGAGGGATAATACAGAAGCAATGTGTTACAGGATGAATGATAGCAGCAAATAATAATAATAATAATAATAATAATAATAATAATAATAATAATAATAATAAGAAGAAGAAGAAGAAAGAAAAGAACAAGAAGAAGAAGAAGAACAAGAAGAAGAATGCATAAAGTGACAAGTCTATACACTGTCCTTATACATAAAAAAAATAATAATGTTAAAAATGACGAAAATAGTATTAGTATGTAACAATAAACTTTTACCTCCAGCAAAGGTGAATTGAACGATAACGAATGACGCATAAAAAATAAAAAAATAAAAAGATTTGACGTGTTATATGGCACAAAAAAAAAAGATGGTAATATTCGCATTGTAATTTAACGAAGCTTTCCATATTCCGTTTGACTGAGTTGTCACAAAATTATTGAAAAGGAAAAGAAAACACAGCAGGTAAAGCAGAGGGAGAAGGACACAGTTAGGGGTAAAGATTTGGCAAAAAAAAAATAGTATACAACGAAAACAAAACCCGATAAAGTAGACAATAGAAATAAAACTAAAGAAATAACATAAATCCATAAAAAAGCGTAAATAAAAACTACAGAAATTAAATGAGATCAGCAAATAAAGCGAAAATAAAGTGTAGAGAAACTAAACAAATTAAACTAACCTAAAGAGAAAATTATATCGATGAAAGAACGATATAAAAACTGAAGAAACGAAACAAAATAAACCAAACTAAAGAAATAAGTGAGATTAATATTAGAACGTCAGTAAAAGCTACATAACCTAAAGAATCTAAACTGATGAAACTACTCTTATGAAATAGGAAAATCAATAACACAACGTAAATAACAAGTACATACATTAAAATAAGTAAACATTAAATCAATAGAATGAGAATATGAAACAAAGAAACTTAAATATGCAACTAAAGAAACTAAATAAATAAATGAAGTAAATAACAGAACGTAAATAACAATAAAATAGCAAAATAAGAAAATAATAAATCGTCAAAGAAAAATCGTCAAACACAAAAGAATCAACTTACCGAAAATGTTGTATTTCGTAGTCCGTGTCACATCCTCCGCGTCCTCCTGCTGAAACGACCAAAGAAATAGTAATCACCTTCATCAGCCATTCACAAACATCGTAACTGAATATCATTATGGGCGATAAAATCAACCTTTCTAATCATTATTTTATGTCTCTTAAATATTTCACAGTCTGGCAGCTTATAAATGCGTACTTTGTTGTCAAGCGTTTATCTTACAGTTCCGCTCAGTACTTGTTCTGTGAAGACATGAATAGGTTCGAACCCTTTGCCGAACAAGTGAATCCCCATCACGAGTAACTAAACAGCTCAACTTATTAATGAACGACTGACTGACTGATTGACTGACTGATAATTTTACTTACTTAGGGATTAAAAAACCATCATACCTTCTTTCACCAATGAAAATACTACAATCACCATCACCATTACCAACTTCGCCAATTTCTAAACATGTTACTAAAATATTACCGCTTTAGAGCGCTATCACTCCCACACGCTGTAGTCTTCCGCTCAACACTGTAATGCTTTTGTTATTTATTCAGTTAATTACAACACAAAACATACATACACAAAAAGACTTACCCTTACCAACGTTATACACCATCACCATCACCACCATCACCATCACCACCATTGTAATTATTTTCTCCTTATAATTAATCTTTCATGCATTTTTTTTTTTACTCAGATTAGACTTGAGTCGTCTACATACATATACTTCATTTTTTTTTTACGGTTTCTTCATCAACTCTCTCTCTCTCTCCTCTGATTATATCCTTTCCCCATTATTATTACACCTGGCCTGATCACTCACACCTGCCTCACGTGTCACACCTGTCAGCGTAACACCACCATCATGACTCGGCCTTTCTCCTTCCTTCATTACACTTCCTCCACTCCGTCAGGTCGTTCCGTCAATTACTCGACCCCATCAACACGATATATCAAGACGTGTGTGTGTGTGTGTGTGTGCTATAGTAACACAGCCCTAACAAAGGTCTCTCTCTCTCTCTCTCTCTCTCTCTCTCTCTCTCTCTGTTTGAACACCCGTAACACACAATAATTAACACACACTGGTTCGCATTTTAACACCCTCATCACCTCTAATAACCAACCACCAAACTTACATTTCCCACTGCACGACTTCACCTTCGATCCATGTTTCCCGTACTAAAATCCAACACGAATCACAACAACGTACACCGAACACATGACATGAGGAAACTAAAACAGTGATGCGTAGTTACATATACTACTGACATCAGGCAACTTACTACCCCTTCCTCTGGCTTCTCCCCCCTCCTGACCCTCACCCCCGCGATCACCTCCCCGTTCAAAGCCCAGTGACAAGGAATAGGTTCGAACCCCTTTCCGAACAAATGTAAATCGCTCAACCTATAAATGGACGAATGTTACTGACAAACTGACCACCAGACTTACTGACTGGTTTGAATGATAGGGATAAGCGGTTGACCAACATCTCTCTTTTAATGAGTGACCAATGGAACATATTGAGGTACATATATTTCGAACCACGCTTTGCTCACAAGATGACGACTTGAACCCCGAGAGAAAAAAAAAGTAAGAGAGGAGAGGGATGGGGGAGATCATTAAAAGGGGGAGGAGTGAAAAGGATGGTATGGGAGAGGAAGGGAAGTGAATGGAAGCTGATGGAAGCGGGAGAGAGTTGACGGGGAGGCTAGAAGTTTGAAGTGTTTGACGGGCCAGGAGTTGAAGAGGTGACGATGCGGTTGGGAGTGGATTGATGAGATATAAAGAGCCAGGGTAGCTTAGGGGTGCAGGGTGGTGCTGAGGGTTGAGAAGAGATGCACCACTAAACAGAAATGGTCTGTAGCATCTTTGATATTCAGTCTTCAGCCAGTGGCAGTCACGTCAACACATAATTCCCTTCTCTAAGCTCTTTATTTATCCTCTCACAGTTCCGCCGTCAGAAGTCAAGATCATCACGCGGCCGCCAACCCGCCGTGTACCACATCGGCGAGCGGATACATGAACTGCACAGCGAGCAGGGCCAAGCCTCGCGCCGCCATCTACTGGGAGATCAACGACCTGCCGGTGAGAGGCTGGCCTGTCCTCACTATTGACACATCTTCAGAAGTAAAAATCATATCACAACCCTCATCATACGCCTCCGAATAAGCACTTAAATGACATGTTTATTCCATCATAGTACAACAGAATAGCTGAAAGCAGGATACTTGGCTCTTGCAGCAGATTAGATTACGACCCTTTGAGTGGTAAACTCGCCTCAAACTGAAAAAAGAAAGTGATTAACGAATCTTCCGAGCTGGTAGCCAGATTAAATGGCTTTGGCTTACAAAAGATCTCCCCCTCTCTTATAACTAAGATAAATCACAATTTAACTAAATAGAAAAGGGACACCAGTAAATAAACGCATACTATATGCCTCACCACACTGTAATAATTAACTAAGTAAATCACCCTTTTAGACACAAACACTCCTTTAATTAAAGCGATCAATACCTTCCTGTGACAAAGACGCGGCGCCTGCCTGGTGTCACCATTACAGCGTAACTTGATTCCAAAGGAAGGAAAACCTGCAGACCAAGAACCACCAGGTGACTAATCAGCACATCTGTCGCGCCCACCAGGTCAATGAGCGCGACGTGCAGTCACGGGTGGCTACGAGGACCACCGGGACGCGTCACCTCCACCCTCAGCCTGTCCTGGGACCCCGGCCTACTTCAAGGACAGCGTGGCGCGGTGGCGTGCCACGCGGTGGTGGGCCACAAGACCACCATCACCAGGACATCTACCTCGACCCGCCTCCAGCTTCCTTCGCCCTCAACCACCTCTACGCCTCCAAAGGTGAGTCACGAAGTACGGACACTCTCTCTCTCTCTCTCTCTCTCTCTCTCTCTCTCTCTCTCTCTCTCTCTCTCTCTCTCTCTCTCTCTCTCTCTCTCTCTCTCTCTCTCTCTCTCTCTCTCTCTCTCTCTCTCTCTCTCTCTCTCTCTCTCTCTCTCTCTCAGCAACAGCAGGTAGTAGAGACGCTAGCGTTGATATTCTTTTCTTTTCTCGTTACATTAGACTAATTAGCAGATGTTGAATGTTGCTATTCTCATCAACGTAACCTTTTGTGATGGTACGCCTTGTTGTTGTTGTTGTTCCTTTAACTTCCTGACACACTTATGAATGGTCGATGACAAACAGTCGAGATCGTCATCGTCAAGTGGAAGTCAAGAGGCTTATCAAATCACAGTAATTGGTCTTTTGTACAGTCCCTCTATAGTCCGTTTGTTCCTCTCACCTTTCCCTTATCTTTTCTTGCTCTTAATTCTACTTAGTAATCCTCCCGTAGGCGGAAAACCCTCCTGTCCCCGCTACTTCCCACGCCTTCCTCGGTATATACTCTCCCTCTACTGAACTCATCAGCCCTTCCAGACATCCACTATTCTCTTTGTCTTCCTTTCTTCCCCATACCTCCTTTCATTTTCTTCTTAACCTTCATCACTAATTTATACTTCCCCTTATTACTTCTTCCCCATTCTCCCTCCACCTGCTACACCATCTTGCTTATCCTTCACCCTATTCTCTCATCCTTGTCTCCTTTCACTCTGTATCTATCCTCCTAGTCTTGCGCCTTTCCTTCTTCACCTTCTATATAACTCCACCACCCTTCCATCCATACCCACGGTGTCTCATTCTTCCTCTTTTTTCTCCATCATCATCACTGCTTTCTATATAACCCTAACCTCCTTTCCTCCCTTCTCTCCACCCACTCATACTTTTGCGATTGCTAACTCCAATTCTTCCATCTACATGCAAGTTGTCTCATCGCCTCCTACATAACTCCACCCCTCCATCCATAGCAAGTTGTCTCATCGCCTCCCTTCTGCTCCACCCTTCCATCCATACACCAAGTTGTCATCGCCTCCCTTTTTCTCCATCATCATCCTGCTTTCTATAACCCTAACCTCTTCCCTCCCTTCTCCAAACATACACCCACACTTCCATACGTCCACCCACTCAAGCACGCTTGCACTGTTTTCCTTCTCCCTCTTTCCTATTCAGTCAACCTCCTACATCACCCTGCCATCTCTAACTTCACACATAAACACGCCGACCTATTCATTACTTCCTGCCTACCTCATAGTTCCGTATCCCTCCACTGCTATTTCTTCCCTATTCCTACTCCCTATTCCCCTATTCACTCGACCTTCTCCTTCCCCCTTCCTCCCCGGGTCACCCATATGCACGTTTCCCAATTTCCTACTTTCTTCCTTATCTTCCTTTCTCTTTCATCGCTCTCCATATTCCATCTCCCTATTAACCTATTCAATTCACCTCCTTTCCCCCTCTTTCCTTCCTTTACTCATATGCAGGTTTCCCAATTCCCTCCAACTTCCTTTCTTCCGCATCTTCCTTTCTCTTTCATCGCTCTCCATCTTCCTTCTCCCTAGTCCCCTATTCAATTCACCTCCTTTTCCCCTATTCTCTCCCTTTACCCATATGAACGGTTTCCCTATTCCCTCCACCTTCCTTCCCCCTCATCACTCCTGCTATTTCTTCCTTCTCTCTACATAATCGCCCCCTCCTTCCCCTACACCCATATGCACGGTTTCCCTATTCCTCCACCTTCCTTCCCCCCTCATCACTCCTGCTATTTCTTCCTTCTCTCTTCTAAGTGACACCCCTCTCCTTCCCCCACACACCCATGCACGGTTTCCCTATTCCTCCACCTTCCATACCCCTCATCACTCCTGCTATTTCTTCTCTCTACATAATCGCCCCTCCTCCCTCTACACCCATATGCGGTTTCTCATTCCTCCACCTTCCTTTCCTCATCACTCCTGCTATCTTCCTTCTCTCTACATAATCGCCTCCTTCCCTACACCCATATGCTGGTTTCCTATTCCTCCACCTCCTTTCTCCCTCATCACCCTGCTTCTATTTATCTGTCTTGCCATGAAGTGGCACGTAATCGATTTTCACCAGCTACACACCAACGCAGTGACCTTCCTGTGGCTAGCCGGAGTCTTGGTTTCCTGTCTCATCATTTTCCGGATGATTTCATGTAAACGGCCTCCCTCCTCACCTGGTCTCCCCTCTCTCCTCTCACCTCTCCTCCCTCTCCCTTTGTCTTCACTTCTTCCCCTATCCTCCTCCTTCCTCCTTCCTTGCTCTCTATACCCGTTCCTCACCAGCCACACACTCAACGCAGCGACTCCTCCTGTATAGCTGAGTTCGGTTTCCTCGTTCACATCATTTTCCGGCGATTTCTGCCATGTAATTGGCCCTCTCCTCCTCCCTCACCGGTCTCCCCTCTCTCCCTCCCTTTCACCTTCTCCTCCTCTCCCTTGTCTTCACTTCTCCTTTCCTTTCTGGGTTTTTCTCCTTCCTTCCTTTGCTCTCTAGCAATTCGTCTCCTCCTCCTTCCTCATTTGCCTTTTTTTCTCCTTTCCCTTTCTTCCCTTCCTTCTCCCTCCTTCTGCCATCCCCTCCCTCCCCTATCCTCCTCTTCCTTCCTCTCTCTTCCTTGCCCTCTATACCTGTTCCCCTTCCCTCCTCATTTGTCTTTCTCCTCTCCTTCCTTCCTTCTCTCCTCGTCTCCCTTCCTCCTCCTCCATGTCCTCCTTCCTTCCTTGGCCTCTATACCCGTTCCCCTTCTCTCCCTCCTCCTTTCCTTTTTCTCCTCTCCTTCCTTTCCTTTTCCTTCACATGTTCTTCCTTCCATGCGTGCCTTCTAATCTCTCTCCCCTGTTCTCTTCCCCTCCCTACTTTCTTTCCTCTTCCTTTCTTGTCTGCTGCTTTTATTCCTTTTATCATTACCTTCTTCTTCTTACCTTCCCTTACCTTTCCCCGTCTTTCCCTCCGTTCCTTGCCCTTCTACTCTGCTCCGTCTCTTCCTCTCCTTTCTCCTCCTTCTCCCTTCCTCCTTGCCCTGTCCCGCCTCGCCTCCTCTGCCTCCGTCACCACTGTAAAATTCTGCCTGAGAGAAAAAAAAGAAAATTGGCTTGGACAGTTAAGCTTTACGCCCAGGTGGTCTCATGGGTGGCGCTAACCCTATCCTACCCTGGCCCCGGTTCATGCCCCCGCTGAAGGAATTTGAATATTTTTGTGATATTTTACAGTAAGAGAGACATGGGCAAAAGATTAAGAAAAAGTCCGCAAGATGCTCCCACGAGATAAGATTAAAAATGTTTCCAAGAATACTCCTTTTATTTTATTTTATTTTGTTTTGTTTCATTAAGGACTTTTACGGTGATTGTATTTCTTTTTATATCTTATTTTCCGAGCTGTTACCTTCGCTTTGCTTTGTCTTTTGTTGTTGTTTTTGTTTGTATATTACTTTGATTTTTCGGGTTTGTTTATCTTTCTATTTTCTGCCTTTTGAGGAAATTTCTATCAATCTATCTTACTTTTATTTTGTTTTAGAGCTTCATCAATTTCACTGCTTTGCTTTTTATTTTATTTGCGTCTAAGATATCCTCGTTTTCTTTTCATCTTCCTTTCTTTCTTATCTAATCTAACCTATCTTATTCTAATCTTAATTCATCTTATTTTACCTCCTCTCACGACCGTACTTACATCTCTTGCAAATCTCATAAGTCTCTCAAATATTTATTGCACCAAGATCAACTCTGTTTCACGCGTCTCCACTTCCCTGATTTACCTTTTTCTTTCATGGCTCATTTTCCTCTACCTCGTCCTCGTCATTTCTCCGTCACTTCCTCCTTGACGAAGCTAATTACATCACTTTGACGGCGTGATTCACGTTATTTCGCATTTTCTAATTACTAATAAATCTTTCCCTATATTTCTATTTTCATTATCTTTGGCAGACTTACGCATTAGTTTTTTTTTTTTTGTCTACCGTTTCCTTTCATCTTTTTTTCAAGCTGCAAGATATTTTCGTCGGCTTTTTCTTCTTTTTCCAATTATATAAGGTATACTCTAGCTCTTGTTTTTTTTTCTTCTCTGACAGACTTGTGTAATACTTTTTTTTCTATTGTTTCCTTTCGTCTGTCAGAGTGGAATTATTTTTTTCATTCCTCTTCGATGTGCTATGCGTTGCTCTTACATTTCCTATCCTCTCTTATTCCAGCTAATGGTTTGCTCTCTTCTTATTCCTTGTCAATGGACTTTACGTTACTCTTTCTTTCGCTCTTACTTTTCCTAAATTCTCTTAATCAAGCTATTTCACATTTCAGTTTCGAATATAATCTTCTATACGTTGTTGTTGTTTTTTTCATTGTTTTCTTTCGTCACGGTCAGGCTGCAAATATTTTTCTCTCTTTTTATGTACTTTTCTTATATTCTCTTATCCAACATATAATTTCACATTCCATATTTACAAAATGATCTACTACGTCTTATTTTTACCGTTTCCTTTAGTTTCCGTCAGCTGCATTTTTTCTTCCATAATCTATACGTTACTCCTTCTCTTACTTATTCTCTGATCACATTCTTATTTCACATTCATAGATCTATTTCCTTTTCCAACCACGAATACTATCTACAACGCTTCTTTGTTCCTCTCGTCGCCAGGTTGCCAGTTGTCAGCCGCTTGGACGCTTCTGGGGTTGGCGTCCATTGCGCTAACCCGTCGCTCACTCTAGCACGTCTCAACATGTTATGGATGGAAGCACGTGTGAAGGATGCGACAGGACGGGATAAAGGAGAAGGAGGAGGAGTTAATGGAACGGAAAGGAGGGACGAATGTGATAACTGTAGACAAGTCCCTCGTTAGTGACTCAAAATCCGAGAGCGAGAGAGAGAGAGAGAGAGATAGAGAGAGAGAGAGCGATAGAGAGAGTGAGAGAGACGATTACTACGACCCTATGTACAGTTGGTTATTTCATGGGCGTGATTGACTGTTTCACATTTAATTCGCTACTCAGGTGCAGGGTAAAGAAAAAAGGGATAATGTGTTTCTCTGTGTTTGTGTTTGTTTCTGTGTTTGTCTGTCTGTTTGTCCTTCTCTTCAGCCCTCCCCCCTACCACCACCCCTACCACCACCAACCCCAACTTTCAATATTTTAGCAAGAGTGGTTTGGTACGTAACGACGGCCGCTTACAAGTACATAAAAAAGGCGAACTAAGAGATAGTTTCAGTTCATCATTTTCCTTCCCTTCCCGAAACAGCGAAACTCTTGAGGAAACACTGACGGCAAGCGATAATAATAAAACAGGAAACATTCGCATTATCTGTCGTAAAGAAAGATAATGGTGGTCATAAGAGGAACGAGAGAGAGAGAGAGAGAGAGAGAGAGAGAGAGAGAGAGAGAGAGAGAGAGAGAGAGAGAGAGAGGTAGAGAGAGAGAGAGAGAGAGCGTGTATGTGTTTGTTTTAACTACAAGGAATATTTGAAACAAGAAAATATCCTCTTTAACTTACTCAAACTCTCTTCCTCTTCAACTATCGCCCTCTTCTCCCTTCCTCTTCTCCTCCTCTCAACATCTGTAACCTGTATTCATTGGGAGCTTAGCGTTGTCAAGTGGTCAATAAGATCAAACTCAGAAGAACATGAATTTACAAAATATTGGAAGAAAATGTTCTCCCGTCAAGAAAAGCTCCCAGAAGTGACGCCTCAAAATAAAAATAACAAGAAGAAATCCGTAAGAGGAGTCAGATCCCATATCAGTGAATCCCCCAAAACTAAAAAAAATATCTCCCTTAGAGATGAATCCTAACAAGTGGAAGCTTCGAAACGTGTTACTCCATTCCTCATCACCACCACCACTGTCACCACTACCACCAGTCCATCATCACACCAGATCACCCAGCCTCAACTCTCCCCACCTCCCATCAACGTCATGGGACCTACACAAAAGAAATCGAGCATTCGTTCTCTGTTGTGTCGGGCATACAAACTGTGGTGGAGGCGATATGGAGACGCTACATCTCCATCCGCAGCAAGTGGCGCCGAGATCGAGACTATATGAACTTGTAAACACCGAAGGACGAAGTAATGTGTTGAGTGTTAAAAGATAAAAACAAAACAAAAGTAGACCAGATATACTGAAAATAGAAATCCTAACCTAATTACATGTTCGCTATAGTTGTGTGGCAGGGTGACTACGGAAGGGAAAAGATAAAGTATATAGTGTGTGTCATGATTGTGATATACAGAAGGAGAAAATTACGAGGGAACCGTAACAAAGAGTAATCGCCGCACATCCACGTGTATGTTGGCCCTGGTCTCGTGTGCTGAGGTGTGGCGGTGAGAAAGGAAAGGACGAAGAAATGTGTTATGATCATACTGAAGGAGCAGGACCAAGACCTGTGTGTATGATTATGTATGACAAGGAAAAATCATGACAGTGACCCAACAACCATGAAAGAGAAACTATTCCCTCTTAACTACATGTTCGCTATGGAGATATATGCTACTGTGTACTACGCTAAAATGTGGAGGAAATGTGAGTGTGCTTATTACGTATTTTAAGAGAGTGAAAAAAAGTATCGTGACTCCGAAGACATGTGCTTGGTGAGTCTCTTATATAGTACACTTTGACCTGTGCTGAAGGAAACGATGAGATTGAAATGAGTGCATTATGTAAATAAAGGTGTTAGAGCATTTTTCTTTTCGATGTTTGTGACGAATGTAATCGGTGTTGCTCATCATGCAAGTGGCGCCACCTGGACTCTATACCTGTTGATTACTAGACAGTGACACACCCACATCACCGACACACCTTGCATTCACGGTCATTCTGATTTGATGTTACTACTGTATTATTACTTTTATTATTATTTTTATTGTTGTTGTTTTATAGTCATTATTATCATTACATATTATTATTACTATTGTCATTCACTCTGTTTATCATTACTATGTTATCATTATTACCATTTATTATTCATCGTTTCACACGCTTTGTGCCCTCCTTAATCTTTATGTGTGGGAGACAGTTGAGTGTGTGTTCCTGTAAACAAACTAACACTTCCCGGAATACATACACAAACAACATCTTAAACCAAATCAATACAACGACTTGTTTATAAAAACAAAACGAACAAACCTTAGTGTGGTGTATCGCTGGAAGGTCCCTAATCAAAACACTTTGCACGTTGTGAACATTTTTATAACATTCATTTTAATGTGTTGCTTAGCTGAAAGAAAAAGCTGAAATGCAACTCTCATAAGCGTACACTGACACTTTTTTTTGTATGTGTGTGTGTGTGTGTGTGTGTGTGTGTGTGTGTGTGTGTGTGTGAGTGTGTGTGTGTGTGTGTGTGTCTCGTTAACCTGTCACACGTATATTACCATTAACCGCATCATTCTGTAAAGCCACCGACTCCTCACGCACCATTACCCTTTGCACTCCGGCAACTTCCCATTAGGTTCTGTGCGATATAAAATACTGTAAAATACAGCATACATCCATAGCGGCGGGTCTGCCCAATCTTTATTCATTGCTCCCCCAAGAGTCACCATGGCGGGAACTGCATCAAATGTGTAATGACCCAGAAATTATTACAGCAGGAGCGATTTTACAACTCTTAATTGTGAATTGTATGTCTGGAGGTAGAAAAGGAGGAAGGGAAGGAACTGCAGGGAGCAAAGAGGGACAGGAAGAAGAAACATGGGTAGGAAGAGAAAGGAAGGACGGAAGGATATGGGGCAAACAAAGAATGGAAAGGAAGATGGGGAGGAATGTGGATGAGGAGATGGAGGAAAATGGATAGGAAGAAAGGAGAGGGACTGAGAGGATATAGGCAAACAGGAATGAAAGAAGAAGGGAGGACGGAAGGATATGGGCAAACAAGAATGAAGGAAGATGGGAGGGAATGTGGATAAAGAGGAATGGAGGGAAAATGGATAGGAAGAAGGAGGACAGGAAGGATATGGGGCAAACAAGAATGAGAAAAGGAAGATGGGAGGAGTAATGGATAAGAGAATGGAGGAAAATGGAGAGGAAAGGAGGAAGAGAATGTAAATGGGTGAACGAGGGATGTGAATGGAAGATGGGTGGGAAGAAGGAAGGGATAGAGGGGAAGATGGAAAGAAAAGAAAAAGAGAGGAGTAAAGAGACAAGAGAGAGAGAGAGGAGATTGGTGAAATAAAAATAAAAGAGGGAAGGAGGAAGAAATGCAGAAGAGGGAGGAGGGTGGACAAGGGAGAGAAAAGAGAAGAAAAGAACAAAAGGAAGGAACGAGGGATAAAGAGAAGGAAGGACGGAACTAGAGGAGCAGAGAGAGAGAGAGAGAGAGAGAAGGTAAACTGATAAGAGAACCAGGGGGTGGAGGGTGGGAGATGACCAAAGGGAAGGAGACAAAATGCTAAGATGAGGAGGAGGCAAGAGAGGAGGGAGGAGAGGGAGGGAGGAGGAATGAGGATGCCGTACCAAGTTAAAATTATTACAGATGATTTACATACCAGACTTGTAAGTGTACTTAAGAACAACTTGTTATAAGTATTACACAGAGTGAAGAGAAAAGGTCATGAAACACGCATGAGGAATCCATGACCTATAAGTTTATCACCTGTTATGAATTGTTAAGTTTAATATCAATAGGTTACAGTGAGACATTAATTATATATCTTCAACCCTATTGGATCAGATTTTCGCTGGCAGCTTTATTTTTTTTATAAATTCTTAAACTGACACCTAAGACGCCGACCCACGAACATTCACTCAAACATGACGAAGATGAGTGAACAAGGACGTAAATAAAACCAAAGCACCACATTACAAGGGCTGAACATGAAGATGGGGAATTACCAGGAAGCGGAAGAGTGGAAGGAAGTAATAGGGAAGCGGAAGGATCATCACACATCACCTTTGTAATATAAAGAAGAACACCAAAAGAGAAACAAGAGAGCAGAAGAAACAGGAAGGAAGGAGAGAAGAGGAGTATGATTGAGGTCGAAGTGAGTGAGAAAGGGAGGGCAGGAAGAAGAAATAGAAGCAAAAAGAGGGAAGCAGGAAGATGACCACTATGACCAGAAGAGGGAAGAAACAGGCATATATAGGAAGACGAGAGCTGACAGGGAAGGGAGGGACGCTTAAGGACTGAAGGTGAGACTGAGATACACAGAAAGTGATACAGTGAGCAGAGAAGCAGAAGGAGAGGACACAGACGATGGGGAGACGAAGGGGGCAGGAAACGGAGGGGCAGAAGGGAGGCAGAAGCTAGGACAACAGGAAAAGAGGAGGCATGGAGAAATGTAAGACTGAGGGAAAAAAGTGATAGTGAGGCAAGGAGGAAGGCGGAGGCAGGAGGAGAGCGGAGAAAGAGAAAAGAGACAGGCAGGGAAAGCTGCCAAGGAAAAAAAAAGAAGGAAAGATGCAAAGAGGAAGGCCAAGACTAAGGATGTGATACTGCTGTAGTGAAGCAGAGGAGAGGGTAGAGGAGAGAGGAGGAATGCACGGAAAAAAGAGGCAGGAACACGGGGCAAGGAGAGAAACTGGAAAGGTAGGAAAAGAGAGAAGAGAAGTATACAAAACTCTACAAACCTTAAGCCCCCCTCCTACACCGATACACACTCACGAACCATGCTGTGAAAGTTGTTACGTCATGATTATTCAACTTCAAGAACCCACACGAGAATGGCTGAGGTTGCCAAGTGAACACCCTCAAAGGCACTGCAAGTTAGGCACCGTGCTGGCCTCTCTCCCTATCCTCCTCCTCCTCCTCCTCTCCTCCTCCTCCTCCTCCCACCAGCGTCATTCTATCCAGCCGACGTCCAGAGTTCAGTACGCCATTTTCGTCAGGCTTCCATTCAAGTCTCCAGGGGTTGATGTAATTATGTTTAATCTCCCTCCTGCACGCACACACACACACACACACACACACACACACACACACACACAACACCAGAGTAGATACAGTCTTCCAGCAGGCAATGCATTACAAATATAAACAAGCTAATACATTAATTAACAAAAAGCAAACTTATAAGCAGAAAAAACAAGAAGCATGCTGATACATTAATAAACAAAAACAAACCCAAATAAACGCTTTCCCTAATATAAAAGATAATCCACCGATACATTCACAACATACACGAAAATAAAAGCTTAAGTGAAGGAAGCAGAAGGAAGTAAATAAAACAAAATACATAAAACAAACAAATAAATATCACCTACAGTAACTGCAGAGGTGGCGAACTAAAACACAAACACAAAGGGGGAGTTATAGGGTATAACGACAGGTAGAGATGTGTGAGGGAGCAGAGTAACATTCTATCATAAATATAAATGAAGCGAATACTGTGTGTACAGAGGTGGCGCTTGCCACACCACCTACCATCATCACCACCACCACCATCACTACCACCACTACCAGCACCCCTCCCCCCATCCCCCCACGGCCCGCCATGCACGGGGTCAGACTATGATCAATCAGCACCAGTGGAGTAGTAAGCTGTAGATGCCGCATAACAAATGAGAAGCCTGTTTCCATACGCCTGCTAATGTGTGTGTGTGTGTGTGTGTGTGTGTGTGTGTGTGTGTTAAGCAGCGCGCACCTCACCTACCAACCTGTACCTACCTCCTACCTAGCTAATGAGACTTTCTATATAACAAAGTGGAAACACTTTCTTTGTTAATTTATGCTATAGGTCTCTGAATATCATGTGTTTGAAAATTCCTCAAACTTAACCTTACTTATGGATGGAGTATTCTGTATTCAAAGTAGCGTCTGTCTGTGTGTTCTGCGAAGTAATCTGGGCATAGTCCGTTAATAATGGTACAGGTTCATAAGCTCATTTTACTGTTGAATAGCTTTTAGAACAGTGCTATACAATTACGTCGGAAAGGTGATTTTTCAATCGAAAATATTCATGAATGTATTCATGATTACTTTCAAGAAAGTATTCATATTTGTGTTTCCAAATAAAACCATTTCCAGAGTATTCGAATTCGTGATGTCGTAGTCGCTGTAACTTGAAGTACTCGTATTCGTATTCGAATACACATCTCTTGATATGACTCATCCTTACCTAACTTGTACCTATCGTCGTATTCAATCAAAGAACTTTAATAATAATGATAATGATTACTTTCACCTTTCCCCGCCAGATGGAGGGCCTCGACAACTAGTTCATATCGCCGGTGCTTCATCAAACAGCGTGGGATATAATTGGCAGCTAAACTGTGAGAGCTACGCGCGAGGGAGGGAAATAAAGAAAAAATAGTATTATATTGTCGCGATATTGGTGGTTTTATGGTCGTCAGGAAATGGAGTGAAGGAATGAAGAAGAGAGAGAAGGAAGAGAAAAAAGAGAATGCAATGGGAAGGAAAATGAAGGTAATATGATGAGGAAAAGAATTATGAAGAGGAGTATGAGGGAAGGGAAGATAAGAGGTAAAAAAGGAGGAGTTAAAGGGATAGAGATTATGTAGAAGGAAGGAAAAATGACTAAAAGGGATAAGAAAGGGAGATAGTGATGAGGGAATGGGTTATGCAGGGAGAAAAGGGAATGGGCAGATAGTTGATAAGATAAAATATGGGGGTTGGGGGAAGGGGATATAGGAAATTAATGAGGGATAACAAGGAGGAGAAAAGGAACGACAGTGGGAAGAGGAGAGAGAGGAAAATATGTTGACGGAGGTGAGGAGGGAGGTTAAGTGGATGGAAGGAAACTTATTAACAAAGGGGCCTAGAATTGGGGATGAGGGAGGGGTGAAGGGAATTAGTACAACGAAGAGAGAGGAGAAGAGAAATTGGGGATACTGAAGGTTAGAGGAAAAGAGAAGGGGTCTGAAAAGGGGAAGAAGTGGCTGGCATTTAACAGGAGTCCAAGAGATATAGAGAGAGGATCAGCATCGTGTGGGGGAATAGGGAAGAGGTCAGGGAGAGGGGTGAAGGGAGAAGAAGGATGGAGGGTGTTAAAGGGGCAGAGAATGGAATGAAGAAAATTAAAGGGAAGGGAGGAGAATGACAGGAGGAGAAAAAATTAAAGGGAAGGGAGGTGATCAGAGAAGGGGTGTGTGGCTGTAGTGGGTTGAGGAGGAGGGAGTTGAGGGGAGTGTAGAGATGGAGATGGGAGGCTAGAAGGGGAGGAGGAGGAGAAGGATTGGAACCCTATGACGGCCTAATATAGATGAAGCACCACAGTTGAGCAACAAATTTGTGACGTTCTCTTATACATTATTCATTTGCATCATGGGGCACGCGAGGAAAGAGGTGAGGGGGAAGGGAGAGAGGAGAGGGTATGTTGATCAATTTAGACACTGAGCACACTAATAAAGGAGTATAATAAAAAGGCAAGCACAAAGGACTGACAAATGGGACAAATTTTAAAGCACAATGTATCAGTCAATAGGACAGCAGGGAATTATTATTGCTATTGTTGTTATTATTGGGATGATGATGATGATGATGATGATGATGATGATTTATTACTACTATGATTCTATTGCTGTTTACATTTCCTTTTATTTTGTTGGTTTTCCGGACACGAACAAACAGGCACAACTTCAGCCCTCACTCACCCTTTCCTCCCCCACCAAAAATCCATTAGGACCACTCCCTCCCCACCTCCACCTCTCCCCTACCCCACCAAGTCACTTTAAGCCCCTGAGCCCTACGTGTCCCTCCCAAACAAAGCCGATACATGTGGATACTTAACACAGTAGAACAACAGAGTATTTTATATAAGCATCACTGTGTCGGCTAAAACTCTTGCTGCCACAACTTCTCTCCTTAATACAACTGATCTCACTCATACACAGGTTACTCAAGTGTTTATGCTAAGGAAGAGCACAAGAACACTACCATTACTTATACTTACTTAAAATAAATGCGGGAGAAAAAAAACATCTACAGAATCTTCTCACTAATGGACACGTTCCTAAACTGTAATTAAGTCATACTATAATGTTCTGTCGATCTCTATTTCTGAACACCTCACAAGCACCCCTCCCTCCCCCTCCACGTACCAACGTCCACACCCACCCCTGCACCATGATGAGTTACTGACACGAGGACACAAGAGGAGGAGGAGGAAGACGACCAACAGCGGCAGGAGGGCAAGAACAGGAAGAGGTGAGGCCGAGGAGGGAGGCGAGGAGGGAGTTTAATTTGGGATTAATTTACGTTAGTCCAGTCCCAGGAGGTCCACGCCGGGCCCGCAGGAGGACTTGTGATACTCTCAGCGTGGCGCAAAGATCACCCATAACGACCTGGACATGGCAAGTGCATACAAACGTGGCCTAAGAGGAAAATTTAATTCCAGCACGGGGAAAGGGGAGGAGGAAAGCCCAGACCGACCCTTCCCTCAGGTGCAGAGAGGTTCCGTGTGTTGGGGGAGGGTGTTACGTGAAGTGTGTGTGTGTGTGTGTGAACTAAGTGACCATGGCGCGTGAAGTGTTTACTGTTGTGTTGTTGTTGTTGTCTTGACCTCCTCGCCTCAGTCAGTCATCCAGTCAACCACTCCCAGTCCGTCAATAAGCCATACATTCACCCATCTATTCAACTTACCAGTCAGCTAGTCGGCCAGTTTCCACCAGTCACCCAGTCAGTTAGTTACTCATCCGGAATAGCCCCGTATCTAACCATTCAGTCGAGTCAACCGGTCAGTCAGTCAGTCAGCCAATCATTTTTTCAGGTAGTGCGCCGTCAATCGCTCAGTCAGTTGGTTACCAATCAGGAAAGCCACCTATCTAGCCAATTAGCCAGCCAGTCAGTCAGTCAGCCGGTCAGTCAGCCAGTCAGTAAGTCAGCCAGTCGGTTTCCTAGACAATACACCACCATAGTAAGTCACGCTGTGAAAATGAGTTATCCGCGATAGGTTATCAATCGAAAAGCCACCCGTAACCAGTCAGCCAGTCAGTCAGTCAGTCAGCCGGTCAGTCGCACAGTCAGTCAGTCAGTCAGCCAGTCAGTCTCCCAGTCAGTCCGCCTGCTGCCCCTCACGTGCTGGTTGTTCATCTGTCCTGTGACCGTCCACTCCCAGGTGTCTCCTCGCAGGTGTTCATGATTCTGGTATGCATGAACCCACACCTGTTTTTGGGGTAGAGTAAATTTTAATGTTATCTCTCTTTCTTTCCTTCTCTCTCTCTCTCTCTCTCTCTCTCTCTCTCTCTCTCTCTCTCTCTCTCTCTCTCTTTATTTATTTATGTACTATTTGTGTAATTCTTATATATCAGATTTCAAGGTCATTACACACACACACACACACACACACAGCTAAACCTCTCACACACACACATCTACCTCCCTCACCTCCCGACGCACAGAGCACAGACATCCACACACATGCACCCCCCAACTCCCACATCTACACACACAGACAAACATCACACACACACACACACACACACACACACACACAAGTCATTAGGGAGGCATAAAATTTTCACTGGGGGTAACAAAGAAGGTCTGGAGGGAATGGGAGCGTCGCAGTGATGATCGACATTCAATTGTGATGCAAATACTGTGGACCGAATGCCGAGGGGGGGCTGAGTAACAGGAGGGCAGGGGGGTCGAGGGAGGCAGGATAAGGTAGTGTGGGGATGGGCGGGCGGGTCTCTCTCTAGTCGCTACCAACAGGGCCCGTCTCCTCCTCCTCCTCCTCCTCCTCCTCCTCTTGCTGGTGGTGCCTTAAGTAGGACAGCGGAGGAGGGCGGGGAGGAAAGAAATGAAGGAAAGAAACAAGGGAGGATGGAATGGGACTGGGACATGGTGGTTGGAGTGCAAGGGGGAGGGAGAGAGGAAAGGAGGTTGGTGGTTAGGGAAGGTAGGTTGCAGACAGATATAGAAGGAGAAAAGAGGGAGAGAAAGCTGAAAAGGAAAGTGAGGGAGGAAGCAAGGAAGAAAGGAAAGGAGAGAGGAAAAACGAAGTAAGAACAAAACAAAGAGGAAAGAAATGAGACAGAAAACAAGAAAGAAGAGCGCAAGAAAGAAAGAAAAGAAATATAGATGGACGAAAAACAGAAAACAGGAGAACAAAACAGGGATTGAGGAAGGAGGAAAAGGAGAGAATGAAGGAAAGAAAGCCAACCCGTGGAAACGAAAGGAAGGAAGACGGCAACAAAAACGCCGAGTTAAAGTCACATAACCGCTCTTCTGGAATAACCTTTCCTCTTGTTACCAAGGAAGGAAGGAAGGAAGGACGAAAGAAAAGAGAGAGAGAGAGAGAGAGAGAGAGAATCAAACAACCATCACAGCATCTCTCAAAAACACATGTTCTTTTAACTCGTGTGAATCATTTGGGTTGTTTAGTCCCAGCAACCGAAACACCTCATTTGGTTAAGTCTTATTTCCGGGATATAATACAGATAATTAGGTTAACCTGGGCATGATGGATGAACTCGCTCTCCCTAATGCAATCCTCGTGTTTTTTATGTAATTAGTCTGAAAGAGAAGGATATTAAAACATAAACACATAGGAGAATAAGAACACACCGCCATGCCACACGTAAAGAGGAGGAGGAGGAGGAGGAAAGGAGAGCAGGTGAGTGAGTTCCGGGATTATGAAGGTGAGTTGTGAATATTAATGGCTAGTACTACAGTAGCCGCAGCAGCAAGAGGAAGCGGAGGAGCAACAGCAGCAGCAGCAGCAGCAGCAGCAGCAGTAGTAGCAGCAGAAGCAGCAGGAGCAGCAGCAGCAGTAGTAGTAGTAGTAGTAGTAGTAGTAGTAGTAGTAGAAGTAACAGTACCAGTAGCAGTAGTAGAAGTAGCAGTAGCAGTAGTAGTAGTAGAAGTAGTAGTAGTAGCAGTAGTAGTAGTAGTAGTAGTAGTAGTAGTAGTAGCAGTGGTAATCATCATCAGGGAATACATTAACTATGGTAATATTCCCCATATTAATCTAATTATCTATTAAAGAGAAAAATCGAGTTTTGAAAACCATGTAATAATTAATTAAAGAGAACTTGAAAAAGAAAACCCAACAGCAAAGTAGGAACAACAAGGAGAAGAATAACAACAGTAAGATAAAGACAACAACAAAGACAACTATTACCACCACTACTACTACTACTACTACCACTAAAGTCACCATCAACAACACCATAAACGGTGTCAACAACAACTACAGCAGCAGCTGCTGACAACAACACGCGTCTCCAGTCACTCGTAAGCCTCTTCTGGTCAGTTTGATGCAGATTGCACAGATCACGAGAGGCTTTGAGCGTCGCAGGTGTAATCTGTGAAGAGAACAACAGGCTGAAACGCTACCTCAAGGGCAGCGCAGGCAGGGCTGGGCTGGCAGGTGCTGGGTGGTGCCAGGGCCAAGAGAGCAAAGGTGGTGGTGGTGGTGGAGTTGGTTGTTGGTGTGGTGTTTTATGATAAATGGTGAAATGATGTGTCTCCTCTTGCCGTAAAATAATAATGATAATGATAAAAAAAAAATTGACGAAAAATAATTGAAAAAGTAAAAGAAAACATCAACTAGTTAGAAGAAGAGGATATGAATAAGAACAAGAACGAGAAGGAGAACAAGAGAGCAAGAAGAAAGGCGAAAAAAAAGACCAAGAACAAAAAAGAAAAAGAAGGCGAAAAAAAGTTGAAGAAGAAGAAGAAAGAAGAAGCAGAAGACAGAATTAGAGGAAGAAGAATCAGAAAAAAATAATGATAAATAAAGACTGTTAATAAGACTAAGAATGAGAATAATTAAGTGAAAGGAGGACAGATAAATGTATACAAAGTTCCAAAATGTATATATCAGGAGCCAGAAGGAAGAGGATGGAGAAGAGGAGGAGGAGGAGGGCAGGAGGGTGGAGTGCAGTAGTAATGAATGCAATAGTTCTTTACGGTATACTCCACTACACAGGAGGAACAGGGAACAAGGAGAAAAGAAAAAGGAGAAGTGGAGGGCAGGATAATAAATGTCTGCTGGCGTTCACATTTCCTTCTTTTATTGTGTGGGTTTCCTTTCGCATTTAATTTGCCTTTTTTTTCCTCCTTCTTCTCCTCGTCTTGTCATTAATTATTTTCCTTTCCTACTAACTGCTTCAGCACCTCACATCTTCTGAGCTCTTTCTTTCTCTTTTCCTCTTTCTCTTTCTTCTAAGCTGCTTTTTTTTCTCTCACAAATGCGTTTTCTTGCCATGTTCTATTTATCTCCAAAGAACGACTCAGTAAGACGTAGATTAGTACTAAGAGTGGGGGGCATCACAGCTCTTCTATGCTCAATGCTCTTGCGCTTTGTCACTCCAGACTTCAAGGATGGTGAACCGGATATAAGCACCGAGGCAATGTGACCCGCAGAGTTACGCCCCCCCCCCTCCTCTCTCTCTCTCTCTCTCTCTCTCTCTCTCTCTCTCTCTCTCTCTCTCTCTCTCTCTCTCTCTCTCTCTCTCTCTCTCTCTCTCTCTCTCTCTCTCTCTCTCTCTCTCTCTCTCTTTCCTTGCTAGACAGTTCTTCACTTCCTTGTCTCCATCTTTATATCTCCTTTTCTTTTTTTTTCTTTTTTTTTTAAAGCAAAGGAGACAGATCAAGGGGTTTAATAAAAAATAATGAAAAAAAAAAAGCCCGCTACTAACTGCCCCTAAAATGATTGTATAGGAGTGGCCAAAGAGGTCAATTTCAGGAGAGGTGTCTGATACCTCTTCACTTTTATTCGATCCTCATCAAGCGCACCTAGAGTATGCCACCACCTTTACCTTTACCCCATCACCACCACTCATCATTACCCCAACCACCTCATCTCCCACCTACCATCCTATATAGTAACAGCAGCATCACCACCACCACCACCACCACCACAATCACCACCTCATCTCCCATCTCCCAGCCCACACAGCATCCCCCTCCCACCACTCTTACACCACCACCACTACACCTTCCCTCTTCACCTGCCCCACCCCCCCTAACCTCCAAACAACCGTGACAAAGACACTTCAATACCCCCTCCCCCCCTTCTCTCCCTCCCCACTCCAGCCAGTGTTGCCACTAATTGCTTCCTTCCTGCAGGTCTGGCAACACTCTCATCTCAGCAGCAGACTTCGCCTTAATCACGGAAGGAAACTCAACTCGCTCTTGCCTAATTACGTTGTAGTGTTTGTTGTGGTGGCAGTGGCAGTGATGGTGGTGGTGGTGGTGCCTCAAGGTGTCAGAGTCTTGGTAGTAGTACTGAGCGTTTAACTTATATACTATTCTATTTTCTACTGTGTTCTTTTTTATTATATTCTGTTCACTTAAATTTTGATCGATAAGTTGATTGATTTAAATACCTGAAGATAATACGTTTCTTTTCCATCCATTTCCTTCTGTTTTCATGTTTATTTTGTTATTTTTATTGTGTCACATGAGATTTGTAATACGTATGGTTTAATCTCTCTCTCTCTCTCTCTCTCTCTCTCTCTCTCTCTCTCTCTCTCTCTCTCTCTCTCTCTCTCTCTCTCTCTATCTCTCTCTCTCTCTCTCTCTCTCTCTCTCTCTCTCTCTCTCTCTCTCTCTCTCTCTCTCTCTCTCTCTCTCTAATTGCTCTTGTTACTCTTTTGTTACTCTTTCCAGCGGCGGCAGCGAATACTGTGAGTTTTAATGATGGCGCGTGAACACCGGCGGGTTTGTTTCTTCCTATTAAATGTGCTTTGTTACCCCTCTCATCCTGCGGTAATGACACTGATGGGTGCTGGTGGTGGGGAGGGAGGGACAGTAGGGCGAGAGAGTGAGTGAGTGGTGGTGCTGGAGGTAGAGGTGGAAGGGTGTGTTAGGAGTGATTATAGAAGGGTTGGCAGGTTGGTTGTGGTAATGACTGTGTTGAAATTACAAGAACGCAATACAGTAGTAGTAGTAGTAGTTGTAGCAGTAGTAGTAGTAGTAGTAGTATTATTAATATTATTATTATTATTATTATTATTAGTAGTAGTAGTAGTAGTAGTAGCAGTAGTAAACAGACAGACAGACAAAGACGATTTAATTATTTGCTATGTGGCACTTGCTTTGACACCTTTGGTTTGGATCACTGAAAAGAGAATGAAGCATGAAATATAATTATAATATTTCATCTACCACTACTACTATTACCTATTTATCTCTATGGAAAATACTATTACAACTACTACTACTACTACTACTACTACTACTACTACTACTACTACTACTACTACTACTACTTCCCTACTTCATCAGATTCCACCCTTAATACATATACAAATCTGGATGAAAGTTAGAGAGAGAAACTTTCAGGAAAATTACAAAGCATAAATCACAATACATTATCACAAAGCCAGCACATCACACACACACACACACACACACACACACACACACCCACACACACAAGTAAGAACATATACGTACAAAGAATTCTTGAACGTAAACTAAAAGAAAAAAAACAATATGGGAATATAAAAAAAGTTACCCCCAAAAACAGGTCTTTCACGAAATATTCCGCTCGTTGTCAGAAGAAAAAATAAAACAAAAAAAAAGAAAGAAAAAATAATTATACATATGATTCTTTGGCCTTTGAATATCTGCATTTGTATTTTAGGGATGCGAAGTCAAAATGCGTGAACACAAATGAGAGAAAAAATTACGAGTCTATCCTTCGTAAAAAAAACATATTACCAAGAAAAGCCAGGCTACGGGTTTATACAAATAATTCCCCGTAAATATTACAGTGAAGGCCGCAGGTTAATATTTCCCCTTCGATGTGTGTAGGTAAATTTTTCCACCTCGCTGACTAGAATATTCTCTCTCTCTCTCTCTCTCTCTCTCTCTCTCTCTCTCTCTCTCTCTCTCTCTCTCTCTCTCTCTCTCTCTCTCTCTCTCTCTCTCTCTCTCTCTCTCTCTCTCTCTCTCTCTCTGTATGCATGTATGGTAATATAATGATCTGAAATAGGTTACACTAGCGTAAGATCATGTAATTACCCTTATTATTATCATTTTTATTATTATTATCATCATTACACACGAAACATGCACGCACTAACTCAACGAAAACCAGGCATTGGAAAAAGGAAAGCGTGCATATACGTGTGTGTGTGTGTGTGTGTGTGTGTGTGTGTGTGTGTGTGTGTGTAGTTCGTTTTTTCCAATGTATTCATGAGGGCATACATATCTGTCCGATTATGCAGCCGTAATCGAGTTTCCAAAAAGACCATTTGCATACCTAGCGACATCTGGCGTCCCATTCCTCGCACACATATAACAAGCTGTGGGTGGAGGAGGAGAAGAGGAGGAGAAGGAGGAGGAGGAGGAGGTCAGCCCACCGGTTATTAATATTTACGAGGAAAATAAACATCCGCAAGCGCCTCTTCTTCCGTTACGACTGTTTGGGGATAATTTGTGGGGCGGCGACGCTGGGTGGCGAGGCGAGGCGAGGCGGGGCTCCGGGACCGTCCAGGGAAGAAACGGCGAGGGATTGCGGGTTGTTGAATGGCGAGGGTGTATTGGCGAGTGGCGAGTGATTGGTGACTGTTAAGTGAAGATTTATGAGTGGTGAGCGATTGGGGGAAGTTGAAAATCGAATGTGGACTGGTGAGAGGCAAGTGGTGAGTGATTGGGATTATAGTGGAGTGGTGAGTGGCAAGTGATTTTGGATTAACGAGTGACAAGTGTTGATTGGTAAATGGCGAATGGTTGATAATTAGTAAGTGGCGAGTGATGACTGGTGAGAGGCGATTGGCGAGTGATTTAGGGTTGCTGAGTGGCGTGAGTGGTGAGAGGTGAGTGATTGGAGATTGTTGAGTGGTGAGTGAGGGTTGGTGGGTGGTGTTTTGGGAGTGACTGCGGGGTGATAAACAAATGGTGTAGTGCTCTCTCTCTCTCTCTCTCTCTCTCTCTCTCTCTCTCTCTCTCTCTCTCTCTCTCTCTCTCTCTCTCTCTCTCTCTCTCTCTCTCTCTCTCTCTCTCTCTCTCTCTCTCTCTCTCTCTCTCTCTCTCTCTCTCCGCACCTGTTTCCATCCTTCCCTTCGTGTCATTGTATAAAACTACACCTATACATAAAGCGCCGAGACTGTGGCCGGAATTCAGAGACACGTAAACATAAATCTTTTCGGACTAACTTTGTGAGTGAGCTTCATGATATTTGTCGCTTCCGAGTTAACTGAATATAAAAAGTTTCGCTTCATTTCATCAACTGTAAACCCGGAAAAATATAGAACGTTTCGGGGAAGAAGGGAAAGGGGGAAAATAGGTTCGAGCAAAAACAACAACCAAAAAAAGAAATGCAGAAACGAAATTGGAAGTGAGTTTTTTTATTATCAGATGACTTAGGGTAAAGGTAACATCTGCTATCTTGGTATTAGAAAAGAAGTAGTAGCGGTTGTTGTTGTTTTTAGCGGTAGATTTAGCGTTAATTCAATATATGTTCTCTTGATGACACAGAAGTAGTAGTGTTTATTTTTTTTAGTGGTGGAGTTAGCGTTAAGGTGAAATATCTGTTCTCTTTGTAATACAGCAGAAGGAGTATTGCTTGTGTTTCTGCTGTTGCTGTTGTTGATCTTTTTTTAAGGTTGCCGTTCTTGTTTTCTTTCCCGAATTAAAGAGTCAAGGACACACACGGCTGCAACTTTAACTAACTCTCACACGTGTCACGTCTCCGGGTCTCTCTCTCTCTCTCTCTCTCTCTCTCTCTCTCTCTCTCTCTCTCTCTCTCTCTCTCTCTCTCTCTCTCTCTCTCTCTCTCTCTCTCTCTCTCTCTCTCTCTCTCTCTCTCTCTCTCTCCTTAAGCTCCATGGCGCAACACCCAAGGGAGGAAGATGGTGCACTGCGGCGCCATAAGTCACACACACACACACACACACACACACAGAGCAGTGGTCGCAGTCAGCAATTTCGACTAACTGATAATTAACATAAGATAGCGTTTGGGGAATCATAAATGCCGTCTGGATGAGGGCCAAGGAACACTATTACTGCCTCTTCCTCCTCTGCTTCCCTTCAGTTATGTGTGTGTGTGTGTGTGTGTGTGTGTGTGTGTGTGTGTAGATGACGTGGCGGTGGTAGTATAGGGTGAGAAGGAAAATGTTTGGGTTTATTTCGAGTGGTTTTTTTTATCATTATTTTCCTCTCTCTTCATAGAATCGTCTTAGGGTAATAAAGACCTCTATCTTTAGCACACACACACACACACACACACACACACACACACACACACACACACACACACACACACACACACAAACACACACACACACACACACACGCCCGTTTTGTGACCGTCAGCCATCTAAATGAAAAATAAATTCAATTAAAATACATAGTGAATTGCTTCTTGTTGTGTTCCTTTGTCCTGTGCTGCGTTGTGTTGTATTCCCTCGCGTTGAGGTGTGTTGCATTAGTGTGCACTGCGTTGCGCTGCGATGCACTGCGATGAGTTGCATTGCGTTCCGTTGTGATGCCGTGTGTGTGTGGCGCTGCCGTGCGTTAGGTTGCGTTGCAGTGTGGTGTGTTGCATTGCGTTTCGTTGTGTTGCAATGGGATGTGGTGTGGAACGTTGCGCTGCATTACGTTCTGATTCATCTATGCTATAAGAGCCGGCACGTCAAACATAATATTTCTTTATGTAAAAATTGTTTAAGTTAATATATGCATCCATAAAGCCATTAATATAGTTGATTGGAATGTGTTTTAGTGTATTATAATTTGACTTTTTCTTGGATGAGGAGGAGGAGTTGGAGGAGGAGGAGGATGTGGGGTGGAGGAAATAAGGGGAAGGAGGCGGGAGAGAGAGAAGAAGAGGAAACGAACGTGATTTATCGAAGAGCTTCATATTATTAAACGCGGTGACTCGGCTGCGCTCATAACGCATTCATTATTACCAAGACACTCAATCAGCCTGTCAGCCTTGATCCCGCCACCCAGCCCCGCCCCGCCCGCCGCCACATCCCTCAGCCATACACTCGCATACATACATCAGAAGAGGAAAATTTGCGTTCGGGTCTGGGAGCCGAATTTATGTCCCCAATTGTCAGTGTCGTGGATGGTGACAACAGCAATATATATTTCCCCTTCCACAAACGCCGCCGCTGCAGAATCTTCTATACCTGTATTTCGGGACAAACAAGAAAGGTAAATGATGCGTGAATTCTGTAGTTGAACCTCGGAGATAAACAAGAAATGGAAAAGGATGAGTAATGTTTCTGTGGTTGAATCTCGGAAACCAATACAAAGCAAAATGATGAACAGTATCGGTGGTACAGCTGCGGGGAAAAACAAGAAAGGCTAAATGATGAGTAATTAGTTGCCGGGATGCAGATGGATGGAACCTTGGCCTCCCCGCAAAGCAACGTGACATTAATATGATGAATGGTTTCTGAATACCTAGACATCGCCTGGACAAACGGTAACGCTTTACGTAGCTCTGGGCAGGTCTTTGCGGTACTTCTTCAGACTTGTAAAACCATGTGTGTGTCTATGTCTTTGTCTGAGTCTAGAAATCTGTGCCTGGGAATACACAAAAGGTATATATCGCACAGTTTATGACATTACTTCCTTTAGCTGCGTAACCCTACCCGTATACTTGTGAGTTTCAATAACATTCAGGCATAAAAAGGTACATATCGCACCGTAAAAAATTGACATGAATTAAAATCTCAGCCTTGTAAAATCTTTTTCTTTCTAGATCAAAAACTCACCGAGAGCTGAATGAAAGTAAAACAAAACTTCATAACCATGCCGATCCTGTCAAGAGAATAGAGAAAAAAGTCAAAAGATATGAAGGAGTTTCACAATTGCTGCAATGTTTCCTTCTTGAATGCTAGTCTGAGAAAGGAATAAATACAACAGAGACAAAGCTGTGCTACAATAGAAGTATGGGCTGCATGGTGAGGCAATTAAAGCAGAACGATTCATAAATGCATAAAGTGGTTTACGGGCGTTTTATTCATTGTTTGTTTACGCCGAGATAAACTTCATTCAGGGCTGAACACTAAATTGTGGGGCAACGACGCACGCATAAAATCTGCCCCAGTGTTATATTCATCCACGAGTGTCCATGCAGAGTATATTATTGCGTCCGGAACATCAGCGGAAGTTTTGTATTTGTATGATGCAAAAGAGTGACGTGTTGAAGGGTTAAGAGGACAGGACACAGTATTGTTATCGGCACTATCATCATCATAATCATTAGCACTATCATCGTTATCATCACCAACATCATCATCAACAAACTATACAGTCCAACAACAAGGCTGACGCTTCTCGGATGAACACTCAACACTTAGCGCGAAGGTTCTGTTCACCTGAGAATCGCTTCCACAATAAAATATTAAACGTTATAAAGCTGTATTCCAACAAACAAGGGTCTGTGTTGAAAGATATGTACTATTTCTGTTAACGGTGAATCGGATAAAACACAGATTAGATAAAATGATGAAATGACGTTGAGTTGAAATATTTCAACAACCCTTTTTCTTTTTTTAAGGTAAAGAAAATAGGCCACAGGCAAAACAATCTATAAAAAAAGGTACAATATACTCCAATAAAATTAGTACAGAAGATGATGAAACAGTTAACGCTTTTGGTTATAGTTATATTCATCCTCTTTAATAAACTGATTCCGCAATACGAAGACAAAGCACGAGAATAAAACAACAACTACTGTGTAAAAGTTATATTCCTGGTACAGAGCAGAGAGAAATATACATGTTCTCTTTGGAATATATTTAATGAAAAATAAAAATAAAAGATGTGCATTACAATAAACGAACAATAGCAGTTGCGAGAGTATTGCACCTTACCATGACAGTAAACTAACAATAACATGACAATAAACAATAACATGACAATAATATGACAAAAAATTACAATAGCATAACAATAACATGACAATAAACAATAACATGACAATAATATGACAAAAAATTACAATAGCATAACAATAACATGATAATAAAAAAAATAACATGACAATAATATGACAAAAAAATATAATAGCATAACAATAACATGACAATAAACAATAACATGACAAAAAAATACAACAGCATAACAAGAACATGACAATAAACAATAACATGACACAAATATGACAAAAAAAAGTTACAGTAACATGACAATAAAAATTAACATGACTATAAGATGACAAAAACAAAACAAGACGATGACAATACTATAAACTAACAGTAACATGACACTAAACAACAAAATGACAATATGACAAAAAAAAAGACGATAATATGACCATGAACTAACAATAACAGTTACGAGCGTATTGTGACTTACGATGTTCAGTGTTGGGTCGTGGAACAACGTTACCAGACTGTCGTACTCAGCCGATTATATTTCCTGACCTCCTACCCCAAACTGTCTTCTGGGCTCCAATAACGAAACTCATTTATAGTTATCGTTAAAGGTTAGATCCTGATGTTTCTTGGCAATAGTCAGGCGTCAGAAACCGGTAAATACTATGCTCTGAGTACGATAATCTGGCAAATGGTGTCGTGGGTTTCATGATAAACTGCTCAGAGAAATACAAGGAGAGGCTTGGCGAGGAAATACCGACGCAGAGTAAAGATTATATCTGGAGCGACGAGGAGGTTGTGTTTCCGGATCCGGTGACGCGCGTGCACTGGATGGAACAACAATAAATACAGCCTGGAAAGTTATTAAAAAGTACGTCGTGAAGATAAACCCCATCAGGCAATGTCCAGTGTGGGAAGGGCACGAGTTTTCTTGTATTATCCTACACTGGATTATACGTTTTTTATTTAGTTTGTGTGTTGGTTTGTTTAGTTTTGCCCTTGAGCTGCTTCCTTTGTTGTAAAAATAAAACTACAACACTGACATATTAAAGAGAGAGAGAAGTTCATAAATTATATGTAGAAAACACTAACTAATACGCCTTTTTTTTATATATGTTTTTGCCCCTGAAATGTTTCCTTTACTCTGAAAAGACAAACAAAACTGAGACAAATTACAAAACACGAATATGACAAGGTGCAAAAATGATATAGGAAACACTGAATAATTCGCTTTTTGTTTGTTTTACTTGTTTTCATCTTAAGATACTTCTTTTAATGTGAAAAAAAACTATAACACTGAGACCAATAAAAAAGTAAAATATGAAGGTGAAGAAACATGTAGAAAACAAACATGAAATAGTCTTGGTAACGAAACTACAAACATACAAACTTTCCTCAGCAAAACTGCATTAGAAAAAATAATTAATTAGGCGTGAGAGAGGTTTGTTTTGTGGGTAACCTCGTGCTGAAGATTACCTTAGCCACAATTAGGCGTTATTAATGATGAGCATTCATTTAACAGCATTAATTACACCTATTACTCACTGTCACTCCTTTTTGAAGGCCTCACTCGAGTAAGTTAGTGGGAAAATTATTCATTGGTCATCTCATGTCGTAATTAATTTCCCTAATCATTCCACGGTTAGCACAGGTATGTATTTGTTTAATGGGTCATGCAGGTATGTGTGTGTGTGTGTGTGTGTGTGTGTGTGTGTGTGTGTGTGTGTGTGTGTGTGCTTATCGATCAGTCACCTTCCTCGTCCTTACTGTGAGAAGAGGTGTTTCCGCATTACCTGTTGGATTTCGTCTTAATCTGTAATCAGGTATTCTGTGTGAGGATATAACTTAGGTAGTTTATATATTCAGGGGTGTCATTATATTACTTCCGAATCCTTTAACATGCGACTCGTAAACATATAAATTACACCTGTTTTTCCATGAAGGTATATAATACACACACACACACACACACACATATATACACAGACACACACGGAGGAAAAAAAAAACATGAGCCCTTCTTTCCATCCTATTTTACTTTTCTCCCTTCCTTAAAATCATTGCGTCGCGTGTAAAGGAGAGCACAAACCCTCCCTCCTCTCGCTCTCTTTCCCTCTCCCTACCACCCCCCTCCCTCCCTCGCCTTTTCTCTCCCTTACCTCCTTTCCCTCTCCTTTTCCCCTCGGTGCGTCTCTACCAAGAATATATTTTTTGTGTGTGTTGTGTGTCCCGGCAAAACAAAAAGAATATATTTGTTTATTTCTTTTCTCCCGAGCCCGTCTTTTCCCTCTCCCTCTCCCTCTCTCCCACCACAGCCCCTCGTATTCTTCTCCTCCCTGTCTGTCTGTCTGCTGCTAAACGTTGCCTGTGTCTATCTGTCTGTCTGTCTGTCTGTGTCTGTCTGTGTGCCTGTCTGTCTGTTTTGTCTGTTTGTCTCTGTCTGTCTGTCTGTCTGTCTGTCTGCTTTCTTTTATGTAAGTTGTTATCTCTCTCTCTCTCTCTCTCTCTCTCTCTCTCTCTCTCTCTCTCTCTCTCTCTCTCTCTCTCTCTCTCTCTCTCTCTCTCTCTCTCTCTCTCTCTCTCTCTCTCTCTCTCTCTCTCTCTGTATCTGTGTGTGTGTGTGTGTGTGTGTTCTGGGAAAAAGGAAATCTAAAATTTATTCAAATGCAATGGAATATCCTTATCACTTCGACCTTATTGGTAAACAGTTTATATTAATTCACGAAATTCAGGACTTAAGAGATAAAAATCAAGCGGTTAAACAATAAAATATAACACGTGATAGAATTGCCATGACACATTCACTTAAAGGAGAATAATAAACTTTTTTTTAATATCTATTGCCGCTTAAGGAATTATATGTAAAGGTTTGCGGGCAGAGGCAATAGAAAAATAATTAAACGACTTAGTATTCTCAGATTTTGTTTTCAAATGAACCTACTTTATTTTAATGGCTCAATAATATTATTTTTCGTGTAGTTAAAACATTCTGGAAATATTTACTGTTAGAGGCGAATTCCAGGGAACGGCTGCAAATACAGAAGAGAGGAAGAATAAGGGAAAGAACCAGGACGAAAAGAAAAGGGAAAATAAGTCTACGAGTAAAACCAAATAGCAGAGAGAAGGGGAGATAAACAAACAAAGAGAGAGAGAGGGAGGCTGCAGAGATAAAGAGTGGAAGGATAAGGAGGGAAAGAAGAGCGGGAGAGAACCAGGGTAAAAATGAAATAGTGGAAGGAACAGAGAAATAAAGGATGAGAGAGAGAGAGAGAGAGAGAGAAAATGGTAAAAAAAAAGAACGAAAGAGGGAAAGCTGAGATGGAGAAGATGAAGGAGAGAGGGAGGGAGAGAAGAAGGGTGTGTAGGAAAAGGAAATTGGATGTGGAGGAAATGAAGAGGAGTAACATGAAGGGAGGGAGAGAAAAGGAAGGACGGTACGGAAGATGGGATGGAAGAAAGGAGGAGAAAAGTAGAGAGGAAGGAAGGGACAGGGAGGAAGCACTAAACGGAAATCGGAATGGAGTAAAGTAGTAAAAAAGGAGAAAAGGAAAGGAAAGGAGGCAGGAAAGAGATGGAAAAGAAGGAGGAAGAATGGGTGAGGGAAGGAGGAGAGAGAGGAAAATGGGGGAAAGGAGACAGAAGGAAAAGAGTGTGGAGAAAGAAAATACGAGAGGAAAGTGGAGGGAAAAGGAGTTAAGGAAGCAGAAGGGAAGTGGAGTGGAGAAAGAAGTAGAGATGTGAAATTGAGGAGTCAGTAGAGAGCTGATAGTAATTAAAGTAACATGAATAAAATTATAATGATTAAAAATTAAAAAAAAAAAATGGATTATAGAAAGAGGATATAAAAAAAAGGTATGTGAAGAGGACAACACAAAGGGAAGGAAAGGAGAGGAAGAAAGATGACAAAGGAGAGCAAAGAGAATGAGGGCGGCGAGAGGGTGGAAGGAAGAAAGAGAGAAGGAAGTGAAGGCAGCAGAAGAGAGAGGAGGAGGTGAAGGGAGAGAGGAGGGAGGGAGGGAGGAGGAGGAGTCGCAGAGAAGGAAGTATAGGCAGCAGAAGAGGGAGGGGGTGAAGGGGAGAGAGAGGAGGGAGGGAGGGAGGAGGAGTCGCAGAGAAGGAAGTATCAGCAGCAGAGAGGAGTGGGGTGAAGGGAGAGAGAGAGGAGGAGGAGAGGAGGAGGAGTCGCGTCCCTCTCAGGCTGTTACCTTATCAAACTTCACGCAGGAGTCAGAAAATCAAAAACTTCTTGAGGATTTTCTTTGAGTCTAGCTTTTAAGAGACAAGTTCTTCCTCCTGATAAAATAGGAGACATCATTTCTTAACCTTATAAATGTTGATAAGTATATTTGGATTTATTTTCTTACACCATACAGGATTTGTTTGTGTGATTGTTTATTTTTATCTTGTTTAGTAATCAGTCGTTTCAGAATACGTCTTTTATATGATGTAAAAGAGGAAACCTTATATAGTACTCCAATATAACGTTGAATGGATGGACACACACACACACACACACACACACACACACACACACACACACACGTCTGTCTGTCTCTTTCCACCTCCCTTGTCTGTGGTATTGAAAAAAAAAAAAGAATAGATAAAAATACAGACATGAAAGCAACCCCCCCAAAAACTTCCCGCCCTCCCTCAATGAATCCATTTATGTGTTGTAAAATGCATGGTCGTACTGGGGAAGGGGAGGGGGAGGGGGAGGGGGAGGGGAGGGGGGAGAGAAGTGGGGAATCAAGGACAGCTTTATATTTTAGCATCTTCCTAGTTTTTCAATGTTTTTTTTTTCGTGAAATAGTCAACTTTAAAACAGGAGATTGGGTGTTGATTAAAAAACGTGACAATTTATATGTAGATTCTATATAAAAAAAAGTAAAATAAAGAAAACCAAATGTCTTGCATCTTAAGCAAACTATGCATTGAGAAGTCTTTGATACCATGGACGCAATAAAAAAAAAGATATATGCTATGTATGTATGTGCGAATTCATGATGTGTGCGTGCATGTATGTATGTATGCATGAATCTGTATTTTCCTATTCATATATATTCCGCCCCCTAAAAAAAAACAGAGGCAAAAAGACTAAAAACTATCACTTATTAATATTCTTTCCATTCCTATCCCTTCACTCCCCTTCCCCTCCTACTTATATCTACTTTCACATACATTTCACCCCTTAAAAGAGACAAGGGTAGGACTAAAAAAAAAACTATTGCTTATTTCTATTCTTTTCTATTCCTGTTCCTCCTCCCCCTCTCCTCCTCTTTCTCTCTCCACCTCGTCCACCAACTACTCTTCCATCCACCCTCACTCCACCATCACCCTTTCAACGCTTCGGCAAAAGGTGAAGGCAAAAATACTAAACGGGTGGCGCGTAAAGGAGATACAAAAATGATAATAATAAGAAAGTGGGTCCACATTTTCTTGTCCTAAGCCACGGGGGCGTCACGCGGGAGCCCCTGTGACGCTCCGGGGTTATTTATGGTCAATATTTTCACACGTAGTTCTATTTTACTGCATCGCGGCCGGAGGAATTGGGTGGGCGGCATGGGCAGCGAGGCGGTGGTGGGTGGAGGGGTGGATGGCGTTACTGGACGGGCTTGTGGACAGTGGATTGTGGATTGTGGGCTGAGGAATGGGTGAGTGGTAGGATGGGTGATGGGTGAGTGGATGAGTGAATATCGGGGTGGGGGAGTATGGGGGTGGGTAGCAGAATGGCTTTCGGGTGAGTGGGTGGACAGGGAAGTGGGTGAAAAAAAATGCAATCCAGGGAAAAAAGAAAACAAAAATGACAGTTTATGCACACGGAAGCAAAATAAGAGAATCATATTATATATTTTTTTTTTTGTAAATAACAAAAAACTTTAGACAGAGGAAGCAAATTGAAGTTAAAAAGGAACCCATCAAGAGAAGATGATCAGCGGAGACGCACAAACAGAAACTACAAAGTAAACTGATTAAATAAATAGAACTAAAAGAGATAAAAAAAATCCAAAAATACAACGAGTAAAACGATCACGCGCAATACTTTCAAGTGGCCATAACTGTCAAAGGAGATCAGGAGCAGCAAATAGAAGACGCCCAACAAAAGCTCCGATAGATCACCGCGGAACACACACGCACAAAGAACAGACCAAATAAAGGACATCGGGAACAGTGTGGCGCGCAATGCTTCACTCATGCAGGATAATGCAAGGCGGTGGGACGAAACGTTGAAACTGAGGGCGTGTGTGTTTATGTGCTGTATTACTGCCACTCCTACTTGTTCTGGGACTGCTACTGCCACTACTACTACTACTACTACTACTACTGCTACTACTACTACTACTACTACTACTACTACTTCTACTACTTTATTTAGTATTACAAACATTATTAAACGTATTGTTCTTAAGCTAACAGAGCTTGTGGTTGATACGACTATCAACCACCGTCGCCTCAAAGTCCAGGTCGGCAATGTGGGTGGTTTTGGGTGCAGGTGACCTGGTTCCTCTCAGGCAGACCAAGGCTGATCTCAGGAGGGAGAAGGACAACCTGCATCTCATCCAGGCGATCACACTGCTTCTTGGCTGCTGTTTCTTATCCGACAGTGTTTCGGCGAGTCTGGCGTAGAAGCTCTGCACCCTTGGTCCCATCCCTCCCGACGTCGTGAATACTAACGGGGTGAAGGAGCCCTAGTCCACATTCAGTATTCTACTACTACTATTACTACTATTACTACTACTAACACTACTACTTCCAGTACTACCACTACTACTACTACTACTACTACTACTACTACTACTACCACTACTACAACTATTACTGCTAGTGCTACTACTTTGACTGCTGTTGATATTGTTGTTTCTGAGAGAAAGAAAGAAAAGAAAATGAAAGAATGAAAGAAAGATAGAAGGAAAGAAAAATAACTAAATAAACAAACAAACAAACAAAAAGAAAGGAAGGAAGAGAAAAAAAAGATAGGAAATGAGTGACAGAAAGACAGGATGTTAAAAAAAAGTACCACTCTTTCCTAAATGCCACATGTCCCCAGTGTTCGCCAAATACACACATAACCTTCAGTATAGTATAGTTCCGGCGTGGCATTCTATATATTTCACCGTGACTTTTAAGGCAAGTTTATTTATGCATCACACACACAAGACTTTAGTTTAACATCATGAGAGAGAGATGCATGCCATACGATAAACCTTAATACTTGAAAACTTAAGACTTCGATTCAACTTGCTTTACAATCCCTATCCTTCCCTCCCCTTCCTCCTTCCACCTTCCACACCCCACCGTCTCCCACCCACTCCTTTGGTATACCTAAGACACACTTGAACGCACTGTGAAAACATGCAATTACCTTATTTATTCATGCCTCGCAATGATTTATTTCCTATCAGCTTTCCTCTCCACTTTCATGGCCCGTGGTCGTGGCCTTGAACTCTTCATGACGTGTTCTGACAAAGAATCGGTAGTGATCTTTTCTTTTAACTTTTTTTTTTAATGGTACTGAGGATTCTGAGTCGAATTAGTAAAGCCAATTTCTGATTCTTGCCTTATCATTTGCTCATGCTATGGCTAACTATGCCTCTATGAATTATCAACTGACGTGTTCCTGACAAAGAATCGGAAAAGACTTTTTTTCCAGTTTTCCTTTCTTGAATTTAAGCATAGTAAGGATAGGGAGTCGAATTAGTAAAGCCATTATTTATTCCTCGCCTTCTACTTTTTTTCCCTTTCTTAAACGCAAAGTAAGGATAGTGCATTAAGTAGTAAAGCCAATATTCCTTGCCTTATCAAATGTTAAAGCTGTACATCGCTGTGTCCTTCGTAAAGCAGAATACAAGTTAATATTTACGGTATCTAGGATTCGCAACAGAAGTTAGACTGTACTTACTAATGACATATTGACTTTTATCTTTGATTTTCTATATTTCGTAATGTATACATAGACACAGTTCACCAGATATCACATGAAAGTATCACTAGAGCATTATTACTAATGTGGTCCTCTATAACGCCAAGCTGCTTCTAAAGGCGAGGAATAACACAGAAACCAAACGAGAAAGACCAAAAGACTGATGCTTCTCCTTGCCGCCATCTCAGAGCGTAAATTTTGTATCAGAAAATACGTAAGTTACCGCAAAAGTTATCGAAAAAAGTGCCCTTCTATATTTTTACTTCACTATTTTTCAATCTCGCAGCGTTCACTTGCCGTTTCTTTAGAGAATTTTTTTTTCATGTTATTTTCAAGGATTTTTTGAAGCTTCACTACACGGGCTGTCTTGCGAGGTATTTTTAACTTGTCGAG
>NW_026111828.1:155000-170000 GCF_024679095.1 Eriocheir sinensis
TGTGTGTGTGTGTTCCCTGCGTCGGCGCCAAGACCCTCTCGTCCCCTCCCCGGCGCCGTCGTGGTGGGCGTGGCGGAGGAGGGACGGAATTCAGGCTCAGGTCAAAGAAAACGAGTCGCTCTCTCTCGGTCGTAATTTTTATTCGCTCGCTCACCCCGCGGCTGACAAAAGGAGCTTGACACAAACTTTGATCTAATCTCTTTTGAAATTTCGTGCGAATTAACCAGCTAATGAAGCTTTTGAATGCGGAAATGAGGATTATTAGCGGGAAGGAAACGTGGCTGGCAGAACTGAGGCAAAGGTGAGGAGAAAATGAAGGGAAGTGAAGTGTGGAAAAAGTCCAAAACATTAAAGAAACATTGCGTGTGGGGAAAAAAACGGAGACCAAAGTATAAAAGATTGAAATTACACGTTCAAAGCTCCTAACACACTGTTGTTGTGGAATTACTAAAAGATTATATTCAAATTTAGTTCCGGAGGCGTACTGATACTTTCCGCGTGAAAAAAAAATCACTTTTCCAATATTGGCCGATATTATAAGACATTTCCGCTCTTCACATCATCTATTTCTAAAGGTCAAAGAGGGAATCAATCGTGTTATCATGAGTGTTTTTCTAGGTTCACGTTACAGAGGAAGGGTCAAATTACCACCAGGGTCATAAAGCTACTCCTGGAAATGCCCAAAACTAATACGAAAGCCTTGTCAAATATGTGAACTTGGGGACGAAATGTTTTAAATACGACCCAATACCTCAAATAATATACTCGGATTAATTATGAAGTTCACGTCTTTCGCACTTTTCCTAATAATGAGATCAAACGCAGATAATCTTCTGTAGCTTCGTAAAATGGAAGCTTGATTCTCTTTATTCTGATTTGCTGATTTAGAGCGAGAGAAGATGCCCTGCAAAGATTAAATATGACGAACTAATATAAATCTTGCCCTGAATAAGCAAGAGCAAGAGAAAAATTAATAGCTCCTGAAAATTACATATCATCACACACAGTTATTCATCACTATACTCACCTAAGTGTTTGTCTATTACGTATAACTTTGTAATAAATTAAAATACTCTCTCTCTCTCTCTCTCTCTCTCTCTCTCTCTCTCTCTCTCTCTCTCTCTCTCTCTCTCTCTCTCTCTCTCTCTCTCTCTCTCTCTCTCTCTCTCTCTCTCTCTCTCTCTCTCTCTCTCTCTCTCTCTCTCTCTCTCTCTCTCTCTCTCTCTCTCTCTCTCTCTCTCTCTCTCTCTCACTCTCAAGCCTTCATCATTATCTACTCGCCTCTCTTTCCTTGCCGTGAAGAAAATGGAAGCGTGGCCGAGTCAGGGAAAATAAAATAAACGTTTGTGGAAGCGTCCTTACCTTTGTTTTGGGCGCCAAGAAAGTGTTTGTCCTTCACAGGTGAGACAAAATGTTGTGTTTGGGGCGTGGAGGTGAAAGTGTCCCAGGTGTGTGTGTGTGTGTGTGTGTGTGTGTGTGTGTGTGTGTGTGTGTGTGTGTGTGTGTGTGTGTGTGTGTGTGTGTGTGTGTGTGTGTGTTATCCTATCCAAACTGTCTTATTCTCAATATTTTCTTTCCTTTCTTGATTTTACAAGTCCTGATTAAACCGTACCTTCCTTCCTCCTAAAAAGTTTAAAAAGTTCATTTTCTTATAATTTTTCTTTTCTAGCACGCTCATCCTTCCTTCCTTTCTACCTTCTTTGATCATTCCATCCAACAGTTTCTAAATACAACTTCTATCTAAAAACATGTCTAATACGACAAACTTTTCTTTCGTGAACTAAAACGCTGACCTATCACAAAGAGGAAAAGGAAGAAAAAGAGGGGAAGAAGGAGGAGGCAGGGGCGAGGGAGGAGGAGGAGTTGGAGGAAGAGGAGGAGGAGGAGGAGGAGGAGGAGGGGACACATTCAATGACAAGAACTTCGTAAGATTTGTCGAACTTTGCTGAACGCTTCTCTTGCCGAATTTACGTAAGTTTGCGTCAATGATACGACTTGGAGCTTGGTGAGGATGTGAAGCGAGTGAGTAATTTGGTGGACAATGTGTTAGTTAATTAATTATTCGTGGAGTTTGTAGGCAGTGTGAGATGGCGGGAGTGGAGTTGAGGAGGTAGGGAAGGAAGGGGGTGAAGGATGGCATGAGTGGGTGAGGGAAAACTGAGGTAAAGGTAGGGGGTAAGAGGTAGAGAGGTACAGAGAGAAGGGGGGAGCGGGAGGGACAGATGGACAAAAACACACACACATACATACACACATTAGCATTTTCCTCATTCCTGCAGCACCTGAGCGAATAATTACTGCACATTACATGAATGGGACGAAAGAGTTTGTGGAATGAAAAAAAATATTAGGCATTTAACTATTTTCTGCTACTTATTGTCCTGTAAGAGTGTAGGAGTAAGGCAAACAATGATAAAAGAACTGTTGGTAAAGAAGGAGAAATACATGCTTTGGAAAGACGAAGAAAAAAAAAAACATTCTCTCTCTCTCTCTCTCTCTCTCTCTCTCTCTCTCTCTCTCTCTCTCTCTCTCTCTCTCTCTCTCTATCTCTCTCTCTCTCTCTCTCTCTCTCTCTCTCTCTCTCTCTCTCTCTCTCTCTCTCTCTCTCTCTCTCTCTCTCTCTCTCTCTCTCTCCTCACCATTACCACGAAAAGTAAAAAATAATAAAATAACCAAAATAAAATAAAGTATAAACACCTCAAGAGATTTCAGAAAGTAAAGTTGACTATTCTTATTTTACGTCTCCCTCAAAATTCACCTTTTTTTTTAGGGTATTTCATTTTAACTAATTTTGTCATCTTTTATCTATCTCCTTTACTCAGAGAAGAAAACATGAACCAGCCAACCCACACAGTATTTTTTTCTTCTTTCAAACACTCCGTTCACACCCAGACACACTGTTTTCTCTTACACCTTTTCATGCACACCTATACACTTTTTCCTCAGACTCTCACCTGACCTCAGACACCACTATACCGGTGGATAAAGAGAAAGCGAGTCTTACCTCCTCTCATTGCTTCTTTATTCAAGGGCCTCTGCCTCTTGTCTCACTTCATTCCTGTTGCTTGTCTTCCGTCTTTTTACTTCCTCCCTTCCTTCTTGGCCGGTCTGTTTTTTGTATTTTGTGTTTGCGTTTTCCTTTTTTTCGTACTCGTTGTGTTTATATCAACCCCCCAAAAAATGACAAAAGGACAGATGACGGATGGCTAGATATTCAAAGTTAATTAGTCTACAGTGACAGGTAATATAAAGGTGTATGAACCATTAATGAGATTTTCTGCTTACCTCCTATCCACTTGCCAGCCAGTAAATCTATCTACCTATACTCTTTACACGCCTTTGAACCAACCCTTTTATCAGTTTACGTCTACTCAAGGTAACAAATCGACATTACAATGCATCGGTGGAGCAAATAACTGAGATAATAAAACGTTACCGGCACAGCCATACAAGCAAGATGGCGCCACTATAAAACACCTGCTCGTGCTCCACTAACAAAGTCTAACGGTACCATAGGCAGAACGTGACAAAAAAAGGTAAACTAATGAGCCGCTATTGTTTTATGTGTGCAGGTCACGTGCTTTTGTCTGCTCTGATTGTCTGCAGCTGAGGAGTAATTTTTATCCACGTGAATAACTCATAAACATTAATTAGTCACCGATAACTATCAAGTACAACGCTTGATTGAAAACGGCTTATTAATTTTCTCTTTTTTGGGGGGGAGGGGGAGGAGGAGTTGATTTAAAGAAGTGGAATGTTAAAAGGAATTAAACAGAGTTTCTTTCTGTGTATGTTTGTCTATCTGTCTGTCTTTTTGCTTATATTTGTCCCATTCAGTCGATTTGTTATTCCTTTCCCCCCTTCTCTATCTCTCTCTCTCTCTCTCTCTCTCTCTCTCTCTCTCTCTCTCTCTCTCTCTCTCTCTCTCTCTCTCTCTCTCTCTCTCTCTCTCTCTCTCTCTCTCTCTCTCTCTCTCTCTCTCTCTACGATACTCTTTCACATTCTTGTTTTTGCTTCACCTTTACCTCGCATCTCTGTCACATTTTTTTTCATGTTCAACTTTTCCTTTTCTTAAAAAAAATATTAATTGTCAAGATTCCGTCACGACATGCTTCCCTGTTTATTAGGTCAACATTGTTTTAACTTTCAATATTCCTCTGATCCTTTGTTTTTTACTACAACTTTGAAGATGCACAACTTTCAACACTTTATAATCCTTTGCACTGCCTCCCTACCCCTTCCCTTATCCTCCTACCCTACTCCTCCTCCTCCTCTTTCTCTTCTCACACCGCTTTCATCACCTCGCTATTTCCCAAGTTATCCACACGGCTATGCGACCCTCACGGAACTGCCTGCCTGCCTACACACGCTCCACATCCTCTCTCTCCCCTTTTCAATAGTTTCGCCTCGGAGTTTCCTCATTAAGCGACGAAGCGAACACAAACCCGTAGCTCGCGCCTCCCTTACAAGGCTTTGCTCTATGGTACGGAAAGTTTTCACCTGTGGGTCTTGCCTGATTTAGCCGAGCATACCTGCACGTCCCTCTGAGGCAGGTGAGAAGGCGGAGCGTGACTGCATCAACAGGTGGTTTAGCAAGGGAGGGAAGGTATGAGGCAGAGGGGGAGGAAGGAGGAAGGGACAGAGGGAAGGTGTATGAAATGGGGATGGAGGGTGAATGAGAGAAGTAAACACAAGGAGGAAGGAAGGGAGGAGGAGGAATGAAGGAGGAAAGGGTCATAGGCAGTGTATGATAAAGGAGGGGAAAGTGAATCTGAGAGAAGCAAACAGAAATAAACAAACACACAAACAAACAATGATTTCAGCAGTCTTTGGTTTCATATTATTGAGGGGAAAGTGACAAAACGGTCATTACTTCTGCACCCGAAGGAAACACAAGACATAATACACCGCAGAGAGACCGATTAGGATAAATAGTTCCCTCGTGTTATTGATAAATGACCCGCAACTTTACGACTTTATTAAGAACCTGAGAGCTTTAAGGTCAAGAGTTAATATTCAAAAGGTCAAGGGTTAATATTCAAAAGGTCAAGGGTTAATATTCAGTCATCACCACATACAAGATTCTGAGAAATATAAAGAAGTGATGGAGTAAAGGGGAAGTGAAGAGTGAAGGAAAGAAGGTACTATGAAATTATGAAAATGTCGCCTCTCTTATTCTCAGGAAGCCAAACCCACTTTTGTCTACCTGTATTAGTATTGCTGAAGAACACGAAGGTCTGTAACTCTGTATATACGTGTCCTAGCTAATAGAAGGTACTGCAGGTGATAAGATGATTAAAAACTAGTATTTCAGTATACGAAGCAACACACACACACACACACACACACACACACACACACACACACACACACACACACACACACACACACACGCACGCACACAAACATGCCGTTCAGTACCTGCCGTTGTGGTGTCATCTGCCATCCAGTATCGTGAGACATCCCATCCTTAACTTAGCATCGCGGAACCCAAAATTTACTATCATAGAGTAACTAAGTGAAGCATCTAAGTGTAGAAAAGTACAAAGGAGAACCTAAAAAGCGATGCAAAACTTATTAGGTCACAATAAGAAGAAGAAGAGTGATTGTTGATTTCCTAGTTATATACATACATGCGTCATCATTTGCTTTTATAATAGAATGAATAAACTTGGGTGGGACAGATCTCGACAAGCAATCGACAAAAGAAAAGGTACCGTGTTGAAATTCATGTATGTATTCAGGAAGGGATGTCTCACGATACCCGGATGTCTCATGACACCACACCGTGATTCACTTGCCGGCCAGAACCAAGTGATCATTAGTGAGCTTCGTGACCTTTGTTGTGCTGCCCGCTAATGTGTGTGTGTGTGTGTGTGTGTGTGTGTGTGTGTGTGTGTGTGTGTGTGTGTGTGTGTGATATGCTCTCAGGTGCCCAACAACATCACCTCCACCATTTGACCTCTCTGCATGCCTCTCAATATAGTGTAGAGGAATATTCTAGTACATTTGTTTATTACTTTTTATTCTTTCAAGCAAACTTTTGGAACTTGGTAATTTTTCAGATGGATCGCCTGTTTTCCTTAATACGCGTACTGAAATCAGACAAACAATCTTGATACACATTCTTTCTTCTCTTTACTATATTTTTTTTATACAGCACAGGGAGCAGCTAAACGGCAAAAAAAAGCCCGTACACTTCACAGACACCCCCCCCCCCCCCTTTGCCGCCAGGTGAAGCTCTACCAAACAAACTTTATCGTCCATTGTCTAAGAGGGAAGAGCTTACAGAGGCTCACTAATACTACGTCTTCATTCTCTTTGACGTTCCATAATTCAAATCCTTCCGCATCCCTTCAACTTTGCATCAAATGTGACTAAATGATATAAGGAGGTTGATTACATTAATACTCCTTCATTTTCATAGTGACGTGATTCTTTTTGTCTTTTCGTACTCTTTTAGGAGCAGTAAGTAGCGGGCTTTTTCTTTTCATTATTGTTTTCTTTTTTTTTATGCCCTTGAAGTTTGAACTGTCTCCTTTGCTGTAAAAAAAAAAGATAAAAAAGGAGAGGGAAAATTAAGAGAAGAATACATACAGTAGTGACATGTAATAAACTTGTCTTTGAAACAGTTTTTGTATACGTTTTATGTCTCTCCCGTATTACACCAATGACATGTAAAACTTGCATGGGAAGGTTTGTATATGTATGATTATTTTTTCTATTCGTCATGTCTCCTCTGATTTTTTTTTCCAGTGACTCCCCTTCATCCGGGTCGCCTCCTCCTCCATGTTATTATTTTTGAACGCGCTCACGAGGTTCACGTTCCCTGATCTTCATTGATTCTGATTGCACGAGGACGCATTGATATTGACTAGAAGCTTTAAAGTTAGTTCGTCTCTCTCTCTCTCTCTCTCTCTCTCTCTCTCTCTCTCTCTCTCTCTCTCTCTCTCTCTCTCTCTCTCTCTCTCTCTCTCTCTCTCTCTCTCTCTCTCTCTCTCTCTCTCTCTCTCTCTGTCTCTCTCTCTCTCTCTCTCTCTCTCTCTCTCTCTCTCTCTCTCTCTCTCTCTCTCTCTCTCTCTCTCTCCATACATGTGTCTTCCCTCATTAACTCTTTTCCTACGTCACATTCCCCTTACCCCCCCATCCACACACACACCCGCCCCTCACACCCATGCACCCACAGATCATCACCACATATATTCTCTCTCCTCTCTCTCTTTTTTTTTTAGTTTCTCCATTTTGATTTATCATAGAGAGACTCTCCTCTACATCATTATCCGGCGGGGCTCCTCCTCCTCCTGCTCCTCCTCTCAGTCCCTTTACACCGCGCCATTGCTGCTGCGTCCCGGTTCATTAAAATATTCCACTTGGTTGAAAAATGATGGATAGTCTCGATGCATCCGACGACCCTCGACCTCAGACTGGCGGCAAGGGTGAGGGTGGTCAGGAGGAGGAAGGAGGTAGGGAGGGTTGTGGTATCGGGTGGTCTTCCTCTTTTTTGTCCTTCTCCATCATCCTCCTCCTGCTCCTCTTTCTGCTCCTCTTCATTCTTTCTTTCTTTCGTTTTTTTCTATGTATCTTTTTTTCTTGTTCAAATTTTGGCTCTTCTTTTCATGCATTTTTCCTCTTTATACATGCTTTCCTTTTTCTTTTATTTTCTATTTCTATTTCTTCTCCTTCTTTACCTGTTTTCTCCTGGCTTCTCTCCCTTCTCCTCTTCCTTTTCTTTGTTCTTTCCTCCTCCATATCCATTATCACATCCAACGCTTTCATTCCTCATTTATCTTCATTTTCCTTCTCTTCCATCTCGCTTTACTACCCCTTCTTCTTTCTCCTCTCCATCTTTCTCCTATCTCCTTCTTCGTCTCCCTTTCTCTCTCTCTCTTCCATACCCTCCCCCCCTTCCTCCTCCCCCCATTCACTCTAACCTTCATCCTAATATTCCTTTTCCCTCTCCTTTCATCCTTCATCCTCCTCCGTTCATGCGACACAACTGCATCCTCTTCTCTCTCTCTCCCTCTCTCCCTCCTTCCTCCCAGCCTCAACCCTACCGACTCTCCACCCTCCTTCCCTTCCTCTCTCCCTCAATTCCTAGCTCCCTGGTCTTGTATTCATCGCATTCGTCCTTTCTGCAGCAGTCGCCTCGGCATTCGGGCATCGACAGGTGATCGCAACGTAATTAAACACCTTTTCGCTCCAGGTATCTGATGAGGCTTCGGCGCGCGGCTGTAGAGTCAAGGTTGGGGACGAGAGTTAATAAATAAGAGGCGAGTAAATATTGTGATGCCGATTGGTTCTATATAGTGATGGAATGCTGATTGATAGGATTTAAGGGCGGGAGTTATCATGAACCTGTCTTTCTTAGATGTGGATAGTTATTGTCAAGGTTAAAGATGAGTGTAAATAAATAGGACACGGATAAATATTATGATGCAGATTGGTTTTGTAGTGAAGGGATGCTGGTTTAATTAAGGGTGTATGAATTTAGGACGGGAATGATCACGAACTTGTCTTCTCTTTGACTTATTTCAGCGTGGATGTGAATAGTTATTGTGAAGGTTAGGGATGAGGCTAGATAAATATGATGTGGCTAAATATTGTGATACTGATTGGTTCTGAAGTGACGGAATGTTGGTCGAAGGGTTTGTGATTTAGGACGAGTGATCACGTGCTAGTCTTCTCTTTACTTCTTGGATTGGTTTCGACGTGGATCTATATATTGACACAGCTGGCGATGTGAATGTATCAATAAGAGGTGGTAAAGAAAGTCATTAATTGATATAGTTTGATAATGACGTATTTTTTTCTCGATTATGTGGATTGAAAATAGGATGCAATAGTAATCTATCTAGTTTGGAACATGACATATCATTAATTTGAGGTATATGCTGAACTTTAGGCTTCTCAATTTTATATAGAGTTCATTTATACTAGGAAGCTAAATAGGTGCTTTCTCCCATTCAATAAGACGTTAATATTAGCTAAAGGAAATCTTATAAAAAAATTAAATTAGTTTATGTTTTGTCTTTCACCATGAACAGTCGATAAACAAAGAATATAAAAGTAACGCACATTATTATTATTTCATACCTAAACAAATATATCACAAAATCGCCCCGACCCCCTCAAATAATTACCAATAATGAGACATATTTCCTCTCATCAGCGGGCCGCGACTCACCTGGCCGGGAACCCGCACCTACCGTCGCGATATGGGACTTATTAATTTGCACGTCGCGCCGGGAACTCGATATGGCGGGTCTCCGGGGAGCGGCGTCGAGAATGGAAATTTATATAGCAATGAGGTTTCTAAATGGCCCGACGACATTTGCATATTCTGATGAAGGTTAAAGTAGGCGTCACCTTTGTCTGCCGCGCTCCAGAGTGAGTTAGTGTGCCAGTTCACGCGATCACGCTCTTTTTAAGCCGTTTGTTTGTCAATCTGTCAACACGCGAGCGGCCTCTTTTGTCCCTCCCAGCACGAAGAGATTTTGTCAGTCAGTCTACAGCTTGCCAAATCTTACGCTTCTGTCTCATATAGTGATTTATTCCTTACTTTATTTTATCATTTCTGTTCGCCTGATCTCACTCTAGTCTCATTTATTTATTTGCTTCCTAATTTTGACTTTATTAATTTTACAGCTCGCCTAATGTAATTTTTTGTCTCATTTACAACGGTGCCAGATTGTCGTAATCTGCCTCTTGTATTTACCAACTTCCGACCCAAAAACTGTCTCCTGAGCCCCAATAACGAGACTCTTTTATATTTATCGTTAAAATAGTTAATTCCTGATGTTTCTTGGCAGTGGTTAACGTCAAAAACCGGTAGATACTTTGCTCTGAGTACGACAATCTGGCAGCCGTGCTCATTTACCTATTTATTTCCTTTTCTTTTACAGCACGTTTGATCTCACTCTTCTGTCTCATTTATTTATTTTCCTAATTTCTTTATTATTTTAGTATTTTTACAAGAGTGCCAATGCGCCTGCCTCATACACTTTATATATGACGGCTCAGAAGATTTATCTGTCACGAGGTAGACACTCCACTGTACTTTATCATTAAGGATATAAAATAAAATAAAAGGTCAAGCTATTAGCACTAAAATAAACATAAGGTCACATTTAGAACCGAGACCTAAACTATTTAAGAGTCAACTAGCACACTTATTTTTAAGGATACATTTATTTTTCATCGTAAATAACAAACGCTCCGAAATTAAAATCCACGGAGTTAGCGCTTGTCAACACATACTTCGACTCGGCTGTAATTTGTAAGTGAATAAAGACGGCTGGGTCGCGCATATCTAAAATCGATGACGTGGTTGCCAATACACATCTAACAATCGGGGCCGAGTGAAATTTATGGCTCACCTCACGACTTCAGCTTTCTCGTGACAAATCTAGCCAATAAATCATTCATTCGGCGGGTTCGCGATACAAAAACTGAGGTCGGGAGAGAACTGACGTGATGAAAAAAGTAAAAGTAAATAAAAGTCAAGAGGAATTTCAACCAGATCGTCACTTTTATTTTTATTTCGTCGGTGCCGTTTCACTGCCACAATTACAGGTAAGCAGCAGCCAGGTAGGAAGGAGGTCGTGTCTGGTGCATAATGCTGGTTCAGGTGTTTGATTGGCCGGGCGTCACATTGCAGGCCAAGAGGTGGAAAAAGTAGCGTGCTCTTATTTTTATTTATTCACTCTCAATTATAAGCCGATTATTTTATCCGTTTATTTTCGATAAAGATGAACTTTCACCTTTAACTTTTTATTTGTTTTGCCTCTTATTGTTGTTATTACTATTATTATTATTATTATTATTATTATTATTATTATTATTATTATTATTATTATTATTATTATTATTATCATTATTATTATTATGACCGATCGCTATGTGTCATTTATATACTTTCCTCTACTCTCACTCAGTGGATCAAAAACAGGATAACTAAAACAGAAAGAGATAAAAAAACAATCGCATAGCCATAAAAGTCTTGATGACGTTCAGTTCGGGAGAATGCCTTGAAGATCAATCGCTGCGCTTGTTTAGGCAAGTGAATCAATTACACTCACGTTCAATGGAATTCCTCTCGTATACGAAAACAAAACTAAAATCTAAACTAAATATTAAACTAAAAAACTAAAAGCGTAAATTAAGAGGAAACACCGGCCTTCACTTCGTCCTTGAATAACCAAAGCACAGATAGTTGTGTTTATTGACCAACTGTTGTTTGTCTCGGTGTGTGATGCAATAAATCATCAGACGGAACTGGTACGACTTTCCTCTCACGTGCGAAACTAAACATAAATAAAACAATGAATCACCCCACCATCCTCGTCCTTCAATATATCAAGCACAGTTACGAATGTTTGCAGATCGATCCCGCTGCTTGCTTGGCCGAGTAAACCAATTTATCTCGATAATAATAAACGGAATATACACAAAGTTCCTCTCAGATGTTTATAGAAAGGAAAACAAAACTCGCATACCCTGGCCTCTCAAGTAGCTAAGTCAATAAAAGACTTTGCAGACCGATTGTTACTATTGTTGAACGTGCAAATCAATATATTTTGCTTAACGGAACATTACAAAAGCCTCCTCTTATATAACAAACAAAGCGTTGAAAAAAGAATGGTCCACACAGCTATAAGTCACGCTCTGTCTTCAAAATTCCCCGGGGCTAGACAGAGCCAATTACGAAAGGATTCCAAAGCAATTCCGAAGGGCATCAATGGCCCCGTCAGTGCTGTCTGCTCCTCCGGCCTATATTAGTCAAGCCTTCACTTTGTCATGCGCCTGTCAAAAAAAAAGTGCTATACGTACACTTTTTTTTCCCTTGCGTCGTACCTACCTTTCCTCTGTTACCTATATCAAAGGCTCATCATATACCGGAACGAGAGGGATTTTGTGTTGATTAATATGTATAAAAAGAACTACTATGACTTAAGACCTTCAGTTCCCAGTTATATAGAAAGGGTTACAACGCTCCGAGCTTCATCCACGTCGACATTAAGTTCAAAGCATTGTAACTTTTCTACTACTTTTTCTAGTGTTGTTATTACCTTCCTCTCGTTGTTAATTTTAAAGGCTCATCATAAAGAAACGAGATTGATTTGGTCTCCAGATGAATGTAGATGAAAAAAAATCCTATTAAATTTCAAGATCTTTACGTTCTAATTACAATCAAAAAAGAGAGAAAAGCCTGCGCCAAACTTCATACATTCATTTGTACTCATTTCTATTTTCTTTTATAGGAGAAAATCTTAGCGCAGGCTTTGTTTTTTTTATTTTTTTTCCCCTTGAGGTGCTTTATTTACTGTAAAAAATTCATGTCTACAAAGCCTTCAAAAAAATTCAATACATTCGAACTCCCTCACAAAAGAGATACAATAGCTTAGCAGGCATTTATATTTTCATCTTTTTTTCACTTGAGATGCTTCCTTTAATGCAAAAAAAATCCACATCGACCAAAACTACAATACATTCTAACTCCCTCACAAAGCGAACACAATGTCATCCTTTATGCGCAGCGCTCCATCAATAATCATCTTCATTCTCCAATAAGCACATGATTAATGATCAAACATGTACTGACCTCTGACTCCGGCGCTTCTTTCTCGTGCTCGTTAATGTATAATAATTGCTTATCATTATTAACTGGCCGGAATTAATTTGAAGCGCTCGATCCACAGTTAATATTTAAATTCATATCTGCACGGCGGGGTCGGCCAGGCGGGGCTCTCCGGCATGAAGATCACACTGATTGAAATAAGATAAAAAAAGGGAGTCGAGTCTGATGGCGTGCAGGCAATTCAACTTCCCCTACTCCAGTTATTTATAAACATTATCCATTTACTCAGTGGCCACTCCACCGTGAACTTTATACTGTTGATTCTCAGTTGTTTGTTTATTTCACCCCCTTCTCTCTCTCTCTCTCTCTCTCTCTCTCTCTCTCTCTCTCTCTCTCTCTCTCTCTCTCTCTCTCTCTCTCTCTCTCTCTCTCTCTCTCTCTCTCTCTCTCTCTCTCTCTCTCTCTCTCTCTCTCTCTCTCTCTCTCGCTATCTCTCTCTCTCTCTCTCTCTCTCTCTCTCTCTCTCTCTCTCTCTCTCTCTCTCTCTCTCTCTCTCTCTCTCTCTCTCTCTCTCTCTCTCTCTCTCTCTCCTTTTGTCCTTTTCTCCTATTATTTTCTTTCTTTGTGGTACGCGTGTTTTTTTTTATTTATTTATCTGGTTTTATTCAGTGTTTTATCTCTCTATCTTCCTATCTACCTATCTGTCTCCCTATCTTCCTATCTACCTATCTGTCTATCTATCTATACATCTATCTATCTATCTTTCTCTCAATCTACCCTGACCTGTCCTACTTTTGTTTACCCAGCTGACCTAATTCACCTAATATACAAAAGGATCTGACTATATTGCTTCCTCCCATCCCACCTGTCCCTAGCCCCTAATACAGGTCCACCACAGTTACCAACAAAGGCCGAGCCATAAACCCATACACACGCCCGGGAGTATTGGCGGCAAATATTGAAAATAATGACAACAGTCTTTTATATGGATTCCCTTGTGCTAATCAATTACCTGGAATCGGCCGCCGGTTGTCGATGATTTGATTATGCTGATAGGTTAATAGCGGATGAACTCTTGTATGGAGCGGCCTCTGTTTTTGGTGATTAAATATTCAACACAGTACCTTTGTGGTGATATGGCCTCGTTGTTTGCAACACTTTTTTTTTAAATTACGTAGAAGACCAGACTGTTCCCTGAAAATTAAAGAAGATGCACTAACTCTGAAATAATATAATGGCTCAATATGTCCTTTTTTTCTTTTTCTTTTTTACAGTGAATATTCAAAGTGCATCTTGGTGGTGGTATCATAACTATTTTTCCTTTTTTTCCTATGAGAGAAGAAATCACTTCATAACTAATATACAGACACCAACAAAGTAAGGACAAGTTATTAATTAGAAAAAAAAAAACATACAAGCTAAAGTTAACTAAAACACATATACATACAGACCATCCCCCTTAAACAAGAGACGCAGTAATCCATTGTGATGCAAAACAAGCCGGTAAATGTATCAAGGTCAGTTGAAAATCGAACGTCAGCTGACAATATAAATTTTCCTCTTTTTGATACTAGAACGACGCAGCTGCTTTGAACACGCCATCGACTGTTTCTCATGCACTTTGTTCCTCCCACTGACCAACTTCGCTAAAAAAAAACAGGGAACGAAAATAAGCAGTAATTAACGTGAGTGAAAACAAAGCATTCAGACCCTCGTCCTCTGCTCTGTTGTGTCCCTGACGAGTCATTGTTTTATGTGTGGGTGGACACGTTTGTATGAGGTTAGTGATAAGTGACACGGGAATACACAGGAATACAGAGGAAAGGGTTTAGTGTTGGTTGGGGGGGAGTGAGTACATGAATAGGTTGTAACAGGGTGATGTTGTTAGTGTAATAGGAAGTGGGGTAGGATTCCTGACTGACTAATATTATTTTTTTTTACAGGGGAAGTTGATCAAGGGCAAAAAAAAAAGTACGCAGCTCAGGGGCAAAAAAAAAAAAAAAAGTAGGCAGCTCAAGGGCAAAATAAAAATAAAAAAAACATAAAACCCCGCTGGCATGGTCAATAAACTTAATGGTAGACTGATTCACTGAGTTGTTCCGCACTGTCGATTAGTTCTTTGTATTTTATTGTCTCCATCCTTTCTTTTTATTTATGTGTCTGTTTATTCAAGTGAGTATTATAGTTCATTTACTTATTTACTGGGGGCGGGACATTCCTTGTAAGACTTCTTCAGGGGACAAATGGGAGCAGCAAGGGTACGGCTTTTCACGCCTGGCCAACCTTCCTCTTATACAAATGAAACAAACTCCGGGAAGAAAAAAAATAGAAAGGAAAGAAATAAAAACAAGTCTTACTATTGGCTCCCTGTTGTTTCCCTTGCACCCCCCCCCCTTACACACACACACACACACACACACACA